>NW_024082480.1:43579-177886 GCF_003009895.1 Hyaena hyaena
AAAAAAAAAAAAGAAAAGGTCATCTCTATTTATATTCATTTGGCATTTGCTTTACGAATTGTTTTCAAACTTCTAAAACAGTTTTCCTAAAAATGGTTTTCAGAAGTTGAATTTGAGATAAAATTAGCAAGGGCCATTGGAAAAAAAAATCCCCTTTGTCATCATTTAAAAATAAACACTACCTTTAATCCACTGCCATAAATTATCCAACTAACATAAATTAACCAACATTGTGCACAGCCTCACCTTGATGTACACTATCAATATCTATTCCCACTCAGCAAGCTCTTTGCTTAAAACAATAACCATTAAACCAGCCAGCATTAATTAAAGTGGCCAATATTTTGGCTGATATCTAAGTGCTTGAGAGAGTCAATGTGGAGCTCCAGTTTAACTTATCAAATGAAAATGAAAGTGAAATAAACTAATACATAGGCACTGTAAAAGTATGCTTCATTTAGTACCTTCTCTTAATGAATTCAGAATTTGAAATTACTTTCACCTTATAATCCAAGAGAGAATTCACTTGTTCAACTTCAGAATTACTTATCATGTCACTTTCTTCATCATCAATAATTTCTATTTTCTGTAACACAAGTAGAGAAGTTTCCATAAATATATATCTGATTATCGTCACTACACTAAAAATGTGTAGAAAATATACATTCAATGCTTACCTTTTATGATGGGATTATCTAGTCCAAATTATCCAGAATAAACTCTGATAACTGACTGTCTCTTCAGTGCTATACACAGTGTGTGTCTGAGCCACCTTCCACTACCTTTAATTGATGATTGCTTAGTAAATAGAAATTTATTGGGGCGCCTGGGTGGCTCAGTTGGTTAAGTGTCCAACTTTGGCTCAGATGATGATTTCATGGTTGCTGGGTTCAAGCCCTGTGACCTGCTCTGTGCTGATAGCTTAGAGCCTGGAACCTGCTTCAGATTCTGTCCCCTGTCTCTCTGCTCTTTCCCCACTCATGCTCTTTCTCTCTTAAAAATAAACATTATTTTTTTAAAAAAATAAGTAAACAGAAAATTATTGTAATACTATTTAAAATAGCAAAATATCAGGGCCCCTGGGTGGTTCAGTTGATTAAGTGTCCAATTCAATTTTAGCTCAGGTCATGATCTCACTCATTCATGAGATCAAGCCCTGCTTTAGGCTCTGTATTGGCAGTCCAGAGCTGGCTTGGGATTCTCTTTCTCCCACTCTCTGCCCCTCCCTCCCTCACATTCTCACTCTCTCTCACTCAAATAAATAAGCTTAAAAAGAAACTTTAAACTTCCCACAATGTAACTAGGGGGAAAATATGCACTTGAATTCTGCTTAAATAGTGCCCTCCAGTGACAGGAATCTCACTTCCTGTAAGAGTAGTCTATTTAATGCTAACCATACCTGCTTTGTTGCAAAGGCTTTTAAAAAAAATTACCATGTATTTCTTTACAACTTTTATTGTAAAATATCAACATGTGACATGCGTTCCAAAGCCAAATACATTCTTTTAAAAATATCATTTATTTAATGCACTCCATTAGCTATAGACAATTGAAAGCAGACATTTATGATGTAATAAAAAAAAAAAACTTGGTTTTCTTCCTTCATTGGACAGTAAGAAGACACACACAGACAGAGAGAGAGAGAGAGAGAAAGAGGGAGAGAGAGGCTAAACTGCCATTATCTTTAGAATTAAGGTGCAACATAGTCTGTACAGTATTTTGCACATAGTAGGTATTAATTATCTGTCAAAAGAGTGAACAAAACAGCTTACTGTTTTTGTGAAGAATGTGAAGAATGACCACTAAGCTCCAACCATGAAGGCAAAGAAAATTCTCTAATCATGGAACATTATTTTTGTAAACCAAAAGCAAAAGACAAAATCAGTTCTAAATTTCTGAGCACCAGGTGTTGTATAGAAGTGTTGAATCACTATATTGTACACCCAAAACTAATATTACACTGTGTGTTAATTAACTGGAATTTTAGTAACATTTTTTAAAAAAATTTTTAAAAGTAACAAACATACCTTGAATGACCATACTTATTACGTTGCCTATGAGGATATGTAACCATAACAGGGTTTGTGAGCTACAGGCTTCTTAGTCAAGGAGGACTTGTGCAATGAAATTGCTTTCTACTGCTGATTAGAGATGAATCTGTTTTGTGTTTTATTAAAATCATTATAAACTTAGGGCTTAATCATATCAGTTTTCACCAGACCATATTTGACACTATCCAATTTTTTTTTAAGATTCTCTATTTGGATTGGTTTTGGGGAAAAGAAAATAAGTAATCTAGGGAAGAAGGCACCAAGAGTCACTGTCTAGATATGTGCATATAAATAAGTCGTATATCTTTGTACTTTGTCATCTATGAATAATTGAGGGCACTCAAAAGTTACAGGCACAAGACATGGACCTTTAAAAGTTTGAAGTTTTGTCTCCAATAATAAATTGTTTTAAAAAATTAGGTGCCTAGGTGACTTCAGTCATCCCATGCCATTATTTCCAAATGTCTACTGAGGAGGGATCCAATGCAGAGAAATTCAAACAAAATGAGCATGTGTTTAGGGCAAAAGGTTTTAATTTATAAATAATTGTATATAGCTTGCATAGTACAACACAAATCTAGAGCAGAGGAGATTATTATTTCATGGAATTTAAGAATACTAACACAATTAATAATTGTGGAAAATAATTATTACTAGCTATCTCAAGAAAACATGACTTTGCATCAAAATCAAAGCTTATTTTCCCATTAGCTATTGATTTGTGGGACTGAGATAAAAAAAATGTAATCCTAAACTATATTCTGCATGTGGAAAACACTATTACATATAGTTGATGTTTACCAAAAAAGAGCAAAATTGTATTTTATGTTTCAACTTTTATTAAGGAGATGTAGAGGAATTAGAGTGTCATAAAAATAATGTTTGCAATGGAAGCCAGGGTAAATCTTAGCGTTACATGCATTTTGTAACACAAAAATCCATTATAGGGACCATTTTGTAAAGATTTCAATCAAGCAACAATTACTAATTCAAAAGAAAAAACAAAAGCAAAATGGAACTTGCCTTTGTCTTTGACTTTAATATTATCTTGATTTCTGTAATACTTGATGGAGTCAAATATAAATGATGCTGCTAAAACAGCTGCTTGGAGAACATTTCTATATACGAATAATGTGTAAATTTTCACAAAGCCCAGTTTAATCTACATACAGTCTGTCTCTGCCTGTCATCCAGTCTTTTAATATTGTATTTCTTTCTTTCATAAGAGTACTTTTAAGAAGACTAATAGAACATAATACAACTAGAAAGAAGAGAAGTTTCCAAAGATAGTAGAGATAGACATGGTCTGAACAGAGAGCTCTGAATCAGGAATCCTTGGGTATAAGACTCAGAACTAACAAAAGCTTCATTCATGGTTTCAAGCTAACCTCAATTTTATTTCTTCCACCTGTTAAATGAGAAGAAATGTGATTTCTGCTGAATGTGTGAAAGAGAAATAACATGTATAAAATGTCTATGTGTAGTAAGCATCAGGTTTTTATATGTGGAAATCTCTTCAATCAAAAAAAATGAGACACAAATGACAGTGCTTTAAATTTCATTTCTTAAACCCTCAAAGATATATAATTTCACTGGTGACAGCTCTGTTTTGGCTTGTGGAGTGGGGAAGGATTTTATTCTACTAACATCAATATTATTACCAACGGGAAATATATCCTTGAAATCCATCACGTAGGAAAGAATCTATCATGAGGAAAGAATTTCAAAATGTACATACCACATTATCTGTGGATACACCATGGTGGCCCTCCTCCTTATGAACCCTTGCCTCATTTGGAACTTCATTGGACTCTTCTACAGAAAAAAAAAAAAAAAATACCGTGGTTTCATTTTCATTCCTCGAAATTTTATTGAAAATACCTTTCTCAAGATCACTTAAATTTTTTTTTATTTTAAAAAGACACAAATGATAAATTCACATCATATATGCTGTGATGAGCAACTGTACCTCTAACAATGCATTCTAGGAAACAAGTGTGAATAGATGCAAATACAAGGATGGCCACTACTGTGCTGTTTATAATTGAAAAAAAAAATGAAAGCAACCTATATGATTAACAATGGACGGTTTAATAAATCATTTAGGATCTCTTCCTACAGTAAATACCATAAAAATGAAGAGAATAGTTGATAATAAAGAAAATATTCACAAAAAATTGGAAAGTAAACAAATCAAGGCAACAAAACCTACTATGTAAGTACAGTGTGAGATTTATTTGGTAAAAGGAAAAGAAGTGTACATTTTCATAGAGGAAAAAAAGAATGATGTTATTTAATACCAAAACACTGACATTATTATTTCTAGATGGAATTATAGGAAACTTCTATTTTTTCCTTTTCTCTAATTTTACTAATTTTTTAATTCTTACTTATTTTTGAGGGAAAGACAGCACGAGCTGGGGAGGGGCAGAAAAAGAGGGAGACCAGAATCCGAAGCAGGCTCCAGGATCTGAGTTGTCCGCACAGAGCCTGATGTGGGGCTGGAACCCATGAGCCATGAGATCATGACCTGAGCCAAAGGTGGACGCTTAACTGAACCAGGCGTCCCTTTACTTATTTTGATAATTCTCATTTTTTTTCAATTTGCTTAATCATATTTAAATATTTTTAAAATGAACTTGTATTGCTTTTAATAAGAGAAAGATGGAGGCGCCTGGGTGGCTCAGTTGGTTGACCGTCTGACGTCAGCTCAGGTCATGATATCACAGTTCGTGGGTTCGAGCCCCGTGTCAGGCTCTGTGCTGAGAGCTAGCTCAGAGCCTGGAGTCTGTTTCAGATTCTGTGTTTTCCCCTTTCTCTGACCCTACCCTGCTCACGCTGTCTCTCTTTCTCAGAAATAAATAAAACACTAAAAAATTAAGAAAGATGATAAAAATTTTTGAATACATGATATAAAACTATAAATATAGAAAATTTCTAATTGTGTGAAAAAGCATGTGTGTGTGAACACACACACACACCTGCATATATGTAAAGAAAACACTGGTAAAAATATCCACACACTTCTATTTTCAGAATAGTTATTACTGAAAGATAGGACTATTTCTAACTTTTTCATTTTATTTTTTTATATTTTCTATAATTAACATCCTTCTTATGATAAAAATTCAATATTCTAAAAATGTGAAGAAATTAAGCAAAGGAAAATTAATTAAGAAAAATAACTCTATTAAAAAGTCCTCTGTGCTGAGATAGGGAAAGTGGCTAGTTCACAGCACAGGGTGTCTACAAAATAATGCCCTATCTTAGATTATCCCCACTCCTTAGTAAAAGAAGACAGTAATGTTTCTCTATTTTCTTTTTGAATAGTCATGGCATGGAGATTATTTAGATAAACACTAGTGGAAGTCTCAGCCGTTTGGTAACTGATGCTTTATTTCACCATAGGAAACAGAACAAAAATATTTATCAGTCCTCCTAAGACTTTTCCAGATCCATTCCTTCTTATGGAGAGAGTTATAGGAGTGCCCTGTATGAGCATAGAGGATGAAGAGGAAAAAATATGGCTGATTGAGGAACTGTCATGAGTACATACAGCATTAGAGTTTAAGATATACAGAAAAATTTTACCAGAATTTTAATGCAAGTCCACCATAAATTCAATTTATTTATTTATTTATTTTCAAGTTTTTATTTAAATTTCAGTTGGCAAACATACAGTGTAATATTACTTTAAGGTGTACAATATAGTAATTCAACACTTCTATACAACACCCAGTGCTTACCACAACTGTACTCCTTAATCCCCATCACCTACTTCACTCATCACCTACTCACCTCCCTATTGGTAACCATTAGTTTGTTCTCTATAGTTAAGAGTCTGTTACTTAGTTTGTCTCATCCTGCCTTTGTTCATTTGTTTTGTCTCATAAATTCCACATATGAGTGATCAGATGGTATTTGTATTTTCCTGACTTATTTCACTTAGCATAATATTCTCTAGTTCCATCCATATCATTGCAAATGGCAAAATTTCACTCTATTTTATGGATGGATAATTATCCATTGTATATGAATATACCACATCTTATTTATCCATTTATCAGTGGACCCTTGGGCAGCTTCCATAGCTTAGTTATTGTAAATACTGCTGCAATAAACATAAGGGTGCATATATCCTACCAAATTAGTGTTTTTGTATCCTTTGAGTAAATACCTAGTAGTGTCATTATGGGATTGTAGGGCAGTTCTGTTTTTAATTGTTTGAGAAACCTTAATACTGTTTTCCTCAAGAAACCTTAATACCAATAGTGCACGAGCGTTCATTTTTCTTTACATTCTCCCTAGCACTTGTTTCTTGTGTTTTTGATTCCAGACACTCTGACAAGTGTGTGGTGATATCTCATTGTAGTTTTGATCTGAATTTCCTTGATGATGAGTGATGGTGAGCATCTTTTCATGTGTCTCTTGGCCATCTGTATGTCTTCTTTGGTAAAATGTCTATTAATGCCTTCTGCCCATTTCTGAATTGGATTATTCATTTTGGGATTATTGAGGTTGATAAGTTCTTTATATACTGGATACCAACCCTTTATTGGATATGTCATTTAAAAAAACTGCTATTCCATTGGTCACTTTTTAGTTTTGTTGTTTCCTTCACTGTGAAGAAGCTTTTTATTTTGATGTAGTCCAAATGGTGTGTTTTTGCTTTTGTTTCCCTTATCTCAGGAATCATATCTAGAAAAAGTTGCTACAACCAATGTCAAAGAAGTTACTGCCTGTGTTCACTTCTAGGATTTTTATGGTTTCAGGTCTCACACGTAGGTCTTTAATCCATTTTGAATTTACTTTTTGTGTACGGTGTAAGAAAATGGTCAAGTTTCATTCTTTTGCATGAGCTATCCAGTTTCTCAACATCATTTGTTGAAGAGATTGTCTCTTTCTATTGGATTATCTTATTTTTCATATGTTTACTGAGTATTTTTTAATATACAAAAGTTCACTATAATAATAGCCAAACATAATCTTGTAGGATAAGACAGTTGGGTAGGGTAGGTAGCATGGGTAGGACAACACATCCACAAGGTAGGGGTCTCCATTGGATATTCTTTCCTGTTTTGTCAAAGATTAGTTGACATACAGTTGTGTGTTCATTTCTGGGTTTTCCATCCTGTTCTACTAATCTACATGCCTATTTCTGTGCCAGTACCATATTATCTTGATCACCACATATTTGTAATATAACTTGGAGTACAGAATTATGATACCTCCAGCTTTATTTTACATTTTCAGGTTGTTTTGGATATTCAGAGTCTTTTGCAGTTCCATACAAATTTTAGGATTGTTTGTTCTAGCTGTGTGTAAAATGATGGTGGTATTTTGATAGGGATTGCTTTAAATCTGTAGATTGCTTTGGGTAGTATAGACATTTTAATAATATTTGTTCTTCTAATCCATAAACATGTAATTTTTTCTATTTGCTTGTGTTACCTTCAATTTCTTTCATCCATGTTTTATAGTTTAGGTTTATTCCCAGGTATCTTATGGCTTTTGGTACAAGTATAATGGGATTAATTCCTTGATTTCTCTGTTTGCGGTTTCTTTATTGGCGTGTAGAAATGCAACAAATTTTTGTATGTAGATTTTGTGTATTGCAACTTTACCAAATTTGTGTATCAGTTCCAGCAGTTTTTTGATGGGGTCTTTTGAGTTTTCTATAGAGAGCATCATATCCTTTGCAAACGGTGAAAGTTTGACTTCTTCCTTGTCAATTTGGATTCCTTTTATTTCTTTTCATTTTCTGATTGCTGTGGCTGGGACTTCCAGTACTATGTTAAATAACAATAATGAAAGTGGACATCCTTTCTTGTTCCTGATCATAGAAGAAAAGATCTCAGCTGTCCCCGAATGAGGATGATGTTAGTTGTGGTTTTTCATATATGGCCTTTATTATGTTGAGGTATGTTTCCTCTACATCTACTTTGTCGATTGTTTTTATCATGAATGGATGGTGCATTTTGTCAAATGCTTTGTCTGTATGACAAAATTCAATTTTTTTTTCAATTAATTAATTAATTTTGAGAGAGAGAGATCACAAGCAGGGGAGGGGCAGAGACAGAGGGAGAGAGAGAATTCCAAGCAGGCTCCTTGCTATCAGTGTGGAGCCCAATACAGGGTTTGATCCCATGAACTGTGAGATTATGACCTGAACCAAAATCAAGAGTCGGATGCTTCAGGTTATGATAGCATGGTCCGTGAGTCCGTGAGTTCAAGCCTGACATCAGGCTCTGTGCTGTCTCTCTCTCCCTCTCTCTCTCTCTGTCCTTCCCCCACTTATGTGTGTTCACTTTCCATCTCTCTCTCTGAAAATAAATAAATAAACAAACTAAAAAAAAAAAAAAAAGACTCAGATGCTTAGAAGACCGAGCCAACCTGGCGCCCTTCAATTAATTTTTTTTTTTTTTTTTGTAAACGAATGATGCCTAGATGGAGGAGATTTTATTCATTATTTAGATATTTCAAATCACAGACATTTCATGTCCTATGTAATCACCCACTAAATGAAATGAAGATGGGAAGTTGTCATCAGGTTTACTAACCAGCAGAGCTGATATTAGTACTAATGCTGTCAGAATAGAAGTTACAGTGCTCATCAGTAAGATCATTAGTGGTATCATTCCCTATAGGCTTGCCTTATGTTTCTGTTCTTACTTGCTCATAACTTATACACAGCTCTGATTTACTGGCAACATACTCATATAAGGTCTGATTATTTTATAAGATGTAAATAAAAACTGTAGGATTTCCAAAATAAAAAGGTATGAAGTGATACCCCTAATTAAGGCATGTTTTCTTTTTTCTTTTTTTTTTTTTACAGGTAGCGTTCACATTACTGAAAGTTTGAAAGCTAAACATAGTCAATATGTCTGCTTATTCCTCAAGAAAAATAGCTCTGCAAATTGGAAAATAAACAAATAAGCAAAGTTATTAATCAGTGAAAATTATAGAGAGAACTCTATATAGTATCCATACAAATGCACTGAGTAATTATGCAGAACTATATATTTTTTAAAAATTTTTTATGTCTTTATTTTATTTTGAGAGACAGAGACAGAGAACGAACGGGGGAGGAGCAGAGAAAGAGAGGGAGACACAGAATCTGAAGCAGGCTCCAGGCTCTGAGCTGTCAGCACAGAGCTCGACGCGAGGCTTGAACCCACGGACTGTGAGATCATGACCTGAGGCAAAGTCGGATGCTTAACCGACTGAGCCAACCAGGCGCCCCAAATATTTTACACACACACACACACACACACACACGATATAGCTGATAAGAGGCTTTGTTATAAAATTTAACATTATAGATGTTAACTGTTGTCATATTTTAAATAATTTGATTCTCAGCATAGTAAAAATCTTTAAAATTGCTCAACCATATGTATATTTTAGTAGACACAGAACTTTAAATTAAAGAGCTGAGTCATCTATTACTTTTGCTAGAGTTTGCAGTTGTGTGAGGGGATGAAACCAAGTAACTTTACCACATCTCCTTTCTCTTCACTTCCACACAGGGAAAGGGGGAAAAAACGGAAGAGGTGAGGGTGGGAGACAGAAGGTTGAAGCTAGAGGTAAGTCAAAAGCTCGGTATCAGGTAAATACCTAATCTCTCAGAAAAGAAAAAAAAAAATGGAACTGAAACTGCTAAAAGGTCAGCAAGCACTTTCTGGTGATTTTGGCTAAACCTGAATTTTAGTGTGCTTTAAATGCTTCTTTTAAATTTTTGTCTGTTTTTAATGTTTATTTATTTCTGAGAGAGAAAGAGAGAGACAGCATGAACAGGGGAGGGTCAGACAGAGAGGGAGGTACAGAATCTGAAACAGACTCCAGGTTCTGAGCTATCTGTCAGCGCGGAGCCGGACACAGGGCTCAAACCCAAGAACCGTGTGTGAGATCATGACCTGAGCCGAAGTCTGACCCTTAACACCCAGGTGTCCTTAAATGCGTCTTTAGCTTGTAGAATTTCTTCTAGAAAAATTTAACACAATTTTTAATTGATTTTCAACATGTAAAATGTAAGCCCTTCTTTAAAGACATTTTGTTTTTTCTTAGACATTTGGAAGACTCTAACCTCTTGAAGTAATAGCCATATTAAAAAGGACTCTGAGTTTCAAATTGTCAGATTTTTGAAATAGAATGGGTAATTACTCTGATTATTCTATCTCTATATCTCTCAGATGTAATTAGTGAAAATGTCAAAGTAAACACACATTTAACTATATTTTCATAACTGAAAGAGAATATGGTTAGCATATCATAAATATATATTAACCTAGGTCAGATGATACAATTCACTTAATCATCACAAAAGGATCACACGGTTAAATCAATCACATTAGTATTCTCCACCAGCAAAATGATGAAGAGAATAGGACAGAGCTCATTGAAGATAGCACCAAAAAAGGCTCTGTTAGTGTTTTAAGACTATTTTCTGCTTTTCTGCTCCAATTTCTGATGAGAATGAAAAGGTTACTATGCAGCTGTAAAAAGTAAGCCACTGAAAGGACTCTAGGTAATATCACTTCCCATCAAGGGTTTTTTTGATTCATGTATTAAATTCTCTCTCTCCTCTTTCTCATTAGGTCTTGATTACTACATCAGCTGTCTAGAGAACACACTATTAAATGACAAAGGAGGCCAGTGTAAGAGCAGTGGTTCATTAGTAACCTTAAAATTAGCTCACTTTTCTCCTATTAACTACTTATTTTTTAAAAATTCCCTTTTAGGTGGGGAA
Organism: Hyaena hyaena; assembly: GCF_003009895.1. Lineage (NCBI taxonomy): Eukaryota > Metazoa > Chordata > Mammalia > Carnivora > Hyaenidae > Hyaena > Hyaena hyaena. The sequence goes on from NW_024082480.1 coordinate 54,383, forward strand.
GTGGAAGTCATGGATTGAAATTCTCTTTCAGGGGTTTAGGTATTATGCTTTTATTAGAATATTTCCTGGGGCACCTGGTTGGTGGAGTCAGTTAAGCATCTCATTTCAGCTCAGGTCATGATCTCATGGTTCCTCAGTTTGAGACTGGCCTTGGGCTCTCTGCTGTCAGTGCAGAGCCAGCTTAGGATTCTCTGTTTCCCACTCTCTCTGCCCCTCCCCCACTTGCATTCTCTCTCTCTCTCTCTCTCTCTCTCAAAAAGAAATCAACATTTTTTTAAAAAAAGAATATTTCCTCATAGCTCTCCCACCCACCCATAGAAACATGCAAATCCTCATTATGTTTCAAATAGCTGCCAGTCATCATTCTCTAAAGATCTATTCCTAAATCACCGAAAATATTCAAATATTACCAGGCACATACAATTTAGCAAAGACTAATAGTCTTTGGTAGAAGACTCATAGAAGTTGGTGCATTTTTGGTTTAATGGATCAAGTAGATTATAAATAAGGGACTTGGAAGCTTCTCTTTTTTCCTGCTTCAGTTTTCCTGTACACTAAATCTTCTGTTATCATTTTCATCAAAGCCAACAGCAAATGTTGGTAAGGACACAGAGAGAGAGAAAGGGAAGGAAGAGAGAGAGAGAGAGAGAGAGAGAGAGAGAGAATTTAAATATTCACACAACTTTTCAAAGACTTAGTATTAAAATACGTGGTCCAGATACCAAGAGCTTTAATAACTCAACCTACTGTAATCTGTTTGCTTACCCCTTGCAACACACACTGCTTTTGAAAGAAGCCCTTAAGCACCCAATTTAATGGGTTCTCATTGTTTTTAAAAGCTTACTGTGGGGGGTACCTGGGTGGCTCCATAGGTTCAGTGTCTGACTTCGGCTCAGGTCATTCATAATCTCACTGTTCGTGGGTTTGAGCCCCACGTTGGGCTCTGTGCTGACAGCGAGCTCAGAGCCTGGAGCCTGCTTCAGATTCTGTATCTCCCTCTCTCTCTTACCCTTCCCTGCTTACACTGTCTCTCTCTCTTAGAAATAAATATAACATTAAAAAATAATAACAAAATAAAATAAAAGTTTACTGTAATATTCCTGCTTTATTAAGGTATAACTGGTATACACAAAGTACACATATTAAATATATACAATTTAGTGAGTTTGAACATATGAATACTCATATTACCATTACCACAATTTAGGTAATAAACATATCCATCACCTCGAAAAGTTTTCTTGTGTCCCTCTTTTTGTGTTAAGAACAATTTAATATGATTTACTCTCTTAGGGTTTTTTTTTTTTTTAAGTCTCTAACCCCTTATTGCTAACTATACACAAAATGTTATTCAACAGTTATACTCCAGTTGTATAACTGTAACTTTATATTCATTGAACAACAACTCCTCCTATCCCTCTCCGTCATACTCTGGTACTACCATTATTTTGTTCACTTACATACCTGTGGCCATTTTAAGTGCCTCATATGAGGGGAATTTCTACTCACCTTCCAAAAGACGATTGAGATAATGACACTTCTTTCTTCTGAAATCTCTTTCCTTTGATTTAGTAATATCATAATATCTTGTTTCCCCTACATCTGAATCTTCTTTCTGTGGCTCCCTTTTCTCTTCTAGCCCTCAAATCTGGATATTTCTCAACATACAGCCCTTGTCTATATTCCTCTCTTGTCTTCCATTTTCTCACTTAACTAAATCTTCTATTTCTATGGCTAGACATTTGCTCAGCCTTAATGTGGGTGGCTCCTATATTTCTTTTCATGTCTTAATCCCTCTTCTGAGTTTCAGACCCACATTATCCATGGGTCTGCTGGAAAACTCCACATTGATATCCTGACATCATCTAAAATTCAACACATGGAAAACTGACTATATTTCCACATTTTACTATCCATTTAATGCAATATCAATAAAAATCTTAAATGATATTTGGAGAGAGATATTGGGGAAAGATATTATTAAGCAACTCTAAAGTTAATCTAGAATAATCTGTGCTACAAAAACTAAGAATAATAAGAACCTACCAGATATTTAGATATTTTATAAAGCCACAATTATAAGCAATAAGATCAATGTAACAAAATCAATATAACAATGTAACAAAAGAAGCCACATTTATAAACAATCAGATCAATATAACAAAATAAACAAACAGATCAATATCCAATATATATGTATACATATATGTGTGTATGTATGTGTGTGTGTGTGCAAGCATATGTATAAAACTTGACAAAAAGCTACAGTTAAACTCACTGATAAAATGCTGGATTATTATACAGTGTAAGGCAACTGATTAACCATTTGGAAAAATAAAATTAGGTGTTTTCCCCACAAATCTTAAAGAAAAGTAAATTCTATGCAGAATAAATATCAAGTGGTAAAAATGAAACTATAAGACATAAGATAGATATATAGGGTATGTTTACATAATTGTGGTACAATGAAGAACTTTGTAATCTTTTTTTTTAATGTTTTATTTATTTCTAGGAGAGAGAGAGAGAGAGAGACAGTGTGAGCAGGGGAGGGTCAGAGAGAGAGGGAGTCACAGACTGAAACAGGCTCCAGGCTCTGAGCTGGCAGCCAGCACAGAGCCCGACACAGGGCTCGAACCCACGAACTGCGAGATCATGACCTAAGCGAAAGTCAGACGCTTAACCGACTAAGCCACCCAGGCGCCCCAAGAACTTTGTAATCTTAATACCAAGGTCAGAAATCATAAAGGAAAGGACTGATATATTTGGCAACTTAAATATTACAAGCATAAGTTCAGGCATGAGAAAAGTCCATAATCAAATTTAAATTTTTATAATGTTTTTTATTTATTTCTGAGAGAGAGAGTGAGCAGGGGAGGGTCAGAGAGAGAGGGAGACACAGAATCCGAAACAGGCTCAGGCCCTACGTGGGGCTCAAACCCACGAACCCGTGAGATCATGGCCCGAGCAGAGGTCCGTCGCCCAACTGACTGAGCCACACAGGCGCCCCTCCATAATCAAATTAAAAAGGCAAAAATTAAACTGGAAAATACATTGTTAATATTCTGATTAGTAAAATAAAAACAAACAAAATGGGCCAGTGTAAGATTCTCTCTCTCTCTGTTTCTCTCAGATGCAAAAATACTATATATTGTATGATTTCTTTTATGTGAGGTACTCAGAAAAGACAAGTTTATATTGTCAGAAAGCAGATTTGTAATTGTCTGGGTTTGATAGCGGTATTGATGATCATTTACAAGTGGGCTCAACGAAATTTTTTGAAGTGGTGAAAATATTCTAATTTTTTTAATGTTTTTTATTTATTTCTAGGAGAGAGAGACAGCGTGAGCAGTGGAGGGTCAGAGAGAGAGGGAGTCACAGACTGAAACAGGCTCCAGGCTCTGAGCTGGCAGTCAGCACAGAGCCCGATCCGGGGCTCGAACCCACGAACCGCGAGATCATGACCTAAGCGAAAGTCGGACGCTTAACCGACTAAGCCACCCAGGCGCCCCGAAGTGGTGAAAATATTCTAAAGTTGCACTTTAGTGATGGTGATAGTTGCACAACTCTATATAATTTACTAAAATTCATTGAATTCTATATTTACAATTGATGAATTGTATGATATGTAAATTAAACCTTAATATAAGCATTCATTGAAAAAAATACATGCTAGTATTTGAATTCTCAGTAGAGAAACACTGAAAAATGTTATAGAAATGATCCAGACTAATTCCATTATTTTACAGATATGTAACTAAAGCCCCATGAATTAAATGTTTTACCTGAAGTGACATAATGAGCTTGTGGAAGATCTAAGACTTGCACCCAGGTTGTCTGACTACTACCTTGGTGTGTATCACATTATGCCATATCCTCTTTTATTACAATACTTTTATAACATTCAACCCTAAATTGATTAGAATTTCAATAAAAAAGTAATCATGTACTTAATTATAATTATGGATTGTTGTAATAAATAACATTTCTAAATTGAGAGATCATTATTATGGTAGACAAATGTTCCCTGTGATGAGTCAGTGTGGGAGACTCTAGGTGGAGTCATTAAGAATAAAAAAGATAAAAGACAAAGAGTGTTGGTGAGGATATAAAGGAAAGGGAGCCTTTGTACATCATAGGTCAGAATGCAAATTGGTACAGCCATTATGGAAAAGAGTACGTAGGTTCTTTAAAAACTTAAAAATATAACTACCAGGTGATCCAGTAATTCCTTTTCTGGATATATAACCAAATGAAATGAAATTAGTACCTCAAAGAGTTATCGGTGCTCCCACATTTTTTGCACTATTACTTATAGTAGTCATATATAGATATATAAATATGGAATTTTATTCAGCCTTAAAAAAGTAGATCCTGGCATTTGTAATCACATGGATGAACCTGGAGGACATTATGTTAGCTGAAATAAGCCAGACACAGAAATAAAAACAGTGCATGATCTCACTTATACGTGGAATCATAAAAAAATCAAATGAAGTAGAGAACAAAATCATAGTTACCATGGTAGGGAGATCAGGGAAATGGGAGAATTTGGTCAAAGGATACAAATTTGCAATTATGTAGGTCGAATAAGTCTGGAGAGCTAATGTACAGGATTATTAAAGTTAACACTTCTAGGGGATTGGGAAGCAAGATGGTGAAGTAAGGAGCCCCGTACATTTCGTCTGCACCCATTTCTCAAACAGAGAAGGCCTGAAGTCATAGGACACTGAGCCACAGGAGTTTCGGAAGAGAAAGAGACAGAGTACACTGGGAAGGCAACCTCATAAGAGCGTGAGTGCGAATGGGGGAAGATAAAAGCGGGACAGGATCCACAAATATGGAGGGAGGGAGGGAACCCGGCTTGCTTGCAGCTCTGTTGAGTGATTAACCGGCGAGTGGTGGCAAGCTGCCGCGAGTTCAGGGGAAAGGAAAGAAAAGCTGAGATTGCTCATAGAACCGTACCTGGAGAAGAGAAAACCCTCAGATTGGAAAGACAGTGTTTTTTAGCTCTGGCTGGGGTGCTGACTTTAAGCTAGGTGCCCTGGTCCCAGAAGGCGCCAGGAAAAACTGAACTGCCGTGTGCTCCACACCATCCATGGCGGCGGCGGCAAGGTGAATTGGCAGCAACGCCTGCAGAGGCGGTCCCAGCGCCTGATGAGGCGGCAGCAGCGCATGCGACAGAAGCCTGCTGAAGCGGCGGCGGCGGTGACTCGGCAAACCTGTACCTGCGCGCGGTGAGGCGGTACCTGTGCCCAGTGAAGAGGTGGCAGAGCTCGCAACAACAGCCTGCTTAAGTGGCGGCCCACTGAAGCGATGTGTATTCTACAGACCTGAAGTTGCTACATTCCCCGAACTGACTCAGGTTGTATCCCTGCTTGACCCCAACGGAACTGAGGCTGCGACACTTCCCCCACCCCCCACTCAACCCCTTGCAACAGGTAAGCAGAGACCTATGGGATTGTTCAGGGCAGTAAAACAAAACACGCGGACTGGGACCTGGAAACGAGGCAGGGCATGGGGCATAGAACTCAGCCCACCTTGGCTACATCCTCAGAACAGGGGGATCGGACCCAAAGAAGTGATTTGCAATGCTTGGTTGAGAAGTGACACCATTCTTCTCCCCACAACCACCAAGGAGGGGCATCAGGCAGGGCAGCAGACACAGTGGAGACAAGACTTGCCTACACCAAACCACGCCCATCCCCTCCAGATAGCTGTTTTGTTGTTGTTGTAGCTGTTTTTACCTGAGCCTGGGTTTGCGTATTTATTGGTTTTGTCTGTGCATACACAGGGTACCTGTGTTCCCTCTGTGGTTGTCTGTTTTCCTTTTCCAGGGCTAACTAAAGAAACAAGCCAAACAACACATGGTGGAGAGTCCCAAATACCACTACCAGTAGGGAAAAACAGTAACCAAACGGTCAAAAACAACAAAAAAAAAAAAACAAAAAAACAAAAAATACAAGAGACAGCATCCAAAGAACACTTCCTGAACAGACAGGCCCTGAACAGTCAAAAGAGCCCTCTCTAATACAGCAGAACTCACAGGGGGCATGTGTACAAGCTTTTAAAAGTAAGAAGAGATAGAAAGCTAACCAAAATGACAAAACGGAAGAACTCTCCTCCAAAGAAACTCCAGGAAGAAATGACAGCTAGAGAACTGCTCAAAACAGATATAAGCAACATAACTGAATAAGAATTTAGAACAATAATCATAAAATCAATCGCTGGGCTTGACAAAGCATGGAGGACATCAGAGAAACGATGGCTACAAACAATATGGAACTTAAAAATAGTTATGGTGAAATAAAAAATGGGATAAATGAGATACATAATAAACTGGAGGCATCCAATGCACGGACTGAAGAGACAGAAAGGAGAATAAGTAATTTAGAAGACACTATTATAGAAAAATAAGAAACTGGGAAAAAGAAGGATAAACTGATCCAGGAACATGAAAGAAGAGTTTGAGAGCCCAGCGATACAATCATACGGAACAATATCCGTATCATAGGAATTTCGGAAGAGGAAGAGAGAGGGAAAGGTGCTGAAGGAGTCCTGGAAAATTATAGTAGAGAACGTCCCCAACCTGGAGAAGGAAATAGAAGTTGAAATTCAAGAAACACAGAGAACTCCACTCACACATAATTTGAATCGGTCTTCTGCACGACATATCATAGTGAAACTGGCAAAATATAAGGACAAAGAGAATTTTGAAAGCAGCTAGGCAGAAAAGGGCTCTGATGTACAAAGGGAAACCTATCACAGTGGTGAAAGAACTATCTAATGAAACTTGACAGCCAGAAAGGAATGGCAAAAGTACTTCAATGTGATGAACAGAAAAAATATACAGCCAAGAATCCTCCACCCAGCACGCCTGTCATTCAGAATAAAAAGAGAGATCAAACTCTTTCCTAATAAACAAAAGTTGAAAGAATTTGTCACCACTAAACCAGCCCTAAAAGAAATCCGGAAGGGGACTCTAAGGGAAGTGTTGCAAGGAAGGCAAGATACCAGAGACACCACCACAAGCATGAATCCCACAAAGGACACAATGATTCTAAACCCACATATTTCAATAACAACACTGAATGTAAATGGGCTGAATGCTCCAATCAAAAGACATAGGGTAGCAGAATGGATTAAAAAACAAAATGCATCAATTTGCTGTCTACAAGAAACGCATTTTAGACTGGAATATACCTTCAGATTAAAAGTAAGGAGATGGAGAAATATATATCATGCTATGGGAAGTCAAAAGAAAGCTGGAGGAGCTATACTTATATCAGACAAACTGGACTTTAAATTAAAGACAATAACAAGGGATGAAGGAGGGCATTATATTATAATTACAGGGTCTATCCATCAGGAAGAACTAACAATTTAAATGTCTACGCACCGAATATGGGAGCACCTAAATACTTAACACAATTAATCACAAACAGAAACAATCTTATAGATAAGAATGTGCTAATAGTAAGGGGCTTTAATACTCCACTTACAGCAATGGATAGATCAACCAGAGAGAAAATCACTAAAGAAACCATAGACTTGAATGACACATTGGACCAGATGGATCTGACAGATATATTTAGAACTCTACATCCTGAGGCCAAGGAATTCACTTTCGTCTCAAGTGCTCATGTCATATTCTCCAGGATACATCACATACTGGGACATAAAGCCGCCCTCAAGAAATATAAAATAATTGAGTTCATACCATGCACACTCTCAGATCATAATGCTTTGAAACTTGAAATCAATCATAGGAAGCAGTCTGGAAAACCTCCAAAAACATGGAGGTGAAAGAACACCCTACTAAAGAATGTATGGGCCAATCAGCCAATTAGAGAAGTAATGAAAAAATATATGGACTCAAATGAAAATGAAAATACAATCCAAACTCTATAGGATGTGGCAAAGGCAGTTCTAAGAGGAAAGTACATTGCACCCCTGGCCTATTTCAAGAAATTAGAAAAAGCGCAAGTGCAAAATCTAACAGCTCACCTAAAGGAACTAGAGGCAGAGCAACAAGAGCACCCCAAACACAGTAGAAGAAGAATAATAGTAAAAATCAGAACAGAAATAAACAACATTGAGACCAAAGAAACAATTGAACAGATCCATGAAACCAAGAGTTGGTTTTTTGAAGAAATAAACAAAATTGACAAACCTCTAGCCAGGCTTCTCAAAAAGAAAAGAGAGAGCACCCAAATAGACAAAATCATGATTGAAAACGGACTGATGAAAACCAACGCCTCAGAAATACAAGCAATTATCAAGGAATACTATGAAAACTTATATGCCAACAAATTGGACAACGTAGAAGAAATGGACGAATTCCTAAACACACACACACTACCAAAACTCACACGGGAAGAGATAGAAAGTCTGTACAGACCCATAACTAGTGAGGAAATCGAATCAGTTATCAAAAATCTCCCAACAAATAAGAGCCCTGGACCTGATGGCTTCTCTGGGGAATTCTTACAGACATTTAAAACAGAATTAATACCAATTTTTCTCAAGCTATTCCAAAAAATAGATATGGAAGGAAAACTTCCAGACTCATTTTATGAAGCCAGCATCACTCTGATTCCCAAGCCAGACAGAGACCCAACAAAAAAGAGAACTACATGCCAATATCCTTGATGAATTCGGATGCAAAAATCCTCAACAAGATACTTGCAAATCGAATCCAACAGTACATAAAAATAATGATCCACCAAGATCAAGTTGGATTCATTCCTGGGTTACAGGGCTGTTTCAATATTCGCAAATCAATCAATGTGATACATCACAACAAAAGAAAAGATAAAAACCATATGATCCTGTCGATAGATACAGAAAAAGCATATGACAAAATACAGCATCCTTCTTAATAAAGACTCTTTTTATTACACTGAATGTACACTTAATAAAGTGGGGATAGAAGGAACTTACTTAAACATCATAAAAGCCATCTATGAGAAAGCCCTCAGCTAACATCATCCTCAATGGGGAAGAACTGAGAGCTTTCCCCCTGAGATCAGGAACACGACAGGGATATCCACTCTCACCACTGTTGTTTAACAGAGTGCTGGAAGTCTTAGCATCAGCCATCAGACAACAAAAGGAAATCAAACGCATCAGAATTGGCAAAGAAGAAGTCAAACTTTCACTTTTCGCAGACGACATGATAATCTACATAGAAAACCCGACAGACTCCACCAGAAGCCTACTAGAACTGATCCAAAAATTCAGCAAAGTTGCAGGGTACAAAATCAATGTGCAGAAATCGGTTGCATTTTTATATACCAAAAATGAAGCAACAGAAAGAAAAATCAAGAAAGTGATCCCATTCACAATTGCACAAAACACCATAATGTACCTGGGAATAAACCTAACCAAGGATATAAGAGATACGTATGATGAAAACTATAGAAAACTTATGAAGGAAATTGAAGAAGACACAAAGAAATGGAAAAACATTCCATGCTCATGGATTGGAAGAATAAATATGGTTAAAATGTCATTACTACCCAAAGCAATCTACACATTCAATGCAATCCCAATCAAAATTTCAGCAGCATTCTTCTCAAAACTAGAACAAACTATCCTAAAATTTGTACGGAACCACAAAAGACTCTGAATAGCCAAAGTAACATCGAGGAAGAAAACCAAAATGGGAGGCATCACCATCCCAGACGTTAGCCTCTACTATAAAGCTGTCATCATCAAGAGAGTATGGTATTGACACAAAAACAGACACATAGACCAATGGAACAGAACTGAGAACTCAGAAGTGGACCCAAAAGTGTACAGCCAACTAATCTTGACAAAGCAGGAAAGTGTATCCAATGGAAGAACGATAGCCTCTTTAACAGATGGTGCTGGGAGAACTGGACAGCAACATGCAGAAGAGTGAAACTAGATCATTTTCTCACACCATGCACAAAAATCAACTCAAAATGGATAAAGGACCTGAACGTGAGACAGGAAACGATCAAAACCCTAGAGGAGAAAGCAGGAAGCAACCTCCTTGACCTCCACCGCAGCAATTTCTTACTTGACACATCCCCAAAAGCTAAAGAATCAAGAGCAAAAATAAACTATTAGGATTTCATCAAAATCAAAAGCTTCTGCAAGGCAAAGGGACAATCCATGAAACTAATAGACAACTGACAGAATGGGAAAAGATAGTTGCAAATGCCTTATCACATAAAGGGTTAATATCCAAAATCTATAAGAAACTCACCAAACTCCACAACGGAAAAACAAACAACCCAGCGAAGAAATAGGCAGAAGATATGAACAGACACTTCTCCAAAGAGGACATCCAGATGGCCAACAGACACATGAAACGATGCTCAGCATCCCTCCTTATCAGGGAAATACAAATCAAAATCACACTGAGATACCACCTCACACCTGCCAGAGTGGCTAAAATGAGCAAATCAGAGAACTCTAGATGCTGACGAGGATGTGGAGAAAAGGGCACCCTACTACACTCTTGGTGGGAATGTAAAGTTGTGCAGCCCCTCTGGAAAACAGTGTGGAGGTTCCTCAAAAAATTAACAATAGAACTCCCCTATGACACACAATAGTACTGCTAGAAATTTGCCCAAGGGATATAGGAGTGTTGTTGCATAGAAGCACATGTACCCAATGTTCACAGCAATACTGTCAACAATAACCAAAACATGGAAAGAGCCTAAGTGTCCATCAACGGACAAATGGATCAAGAAGATGTGGTTTATCTATACAATCGAATACTGTATGGCAATGAGAAAGAGTGAAATCTGGCCATGTGTAGTAACATGGATGGACCTTGAGGGAGTTATGCTGAGCGAAATAAGTCAGGCAGAGAAGGGCAAATATCATGTTTGCACGTCTAGGAACGTTAGGAGGAACTTAACGGAGGACCATGGGGGAGAAGAAGGGGAGAAATGGTGGGGGAAAGGGAGAGAGGCAAACCTAGAGAGACTCTTGAATGCTGAGAACAAACAGAGGACTGATGGGTGTGGGGGGTGAGGGGGCAAATGGGCATGGAGGAAGGCACTTGTGGAGGTGAGCACTGGGTGTTATATGGAAACCAACTTGACAATAAACTATTTGTAAAAAACAAAAAAGTTAACAATTCTACATTGCATTCTAGAAATGTGCTAAGAGAGTAAGTTTCAGGTGCTGTTACCATATACATAAATGGTAGCTATGTGAGGAGATATATATGTTAATTATTTTGACTGCAGTAATAATTTTATTATAAATATGTGTGTATATACATATCAGTAGAATAAAAACAAAATAAATAAAAATAAACCAATTTCTTTTCAAATATTTAACTAAGTGTTTTGAGAACTTTAGATGTGAAATATAATTAGTTGAAAAGTAATTTAAAATCCATCAAAGTTACAAAAGCTATTATTAGGAAATGCAGCATATAATATACCTTGAGAGCTTCCTTCAGACAAACAGATGGATACTTCATCATTTCTGTCATTATCCTCTCCTATTTCTGGACCAGCTTCCTCTCCTGGTGTGAGTGCAGACAAAGAACCAGATTCAGGATGCTCAGAAAAATCAGCAGGGCCTCCTCTTGGAGGTGGAACTTCAATCCCCATTAAACGATATTTCCTTCTTCGATTCCCAATCCAAGTCTTATAAGAGAAATACAAAAGGAAATTTTGTAAACATAGAACCTTTAGTAGGTTTGACCAGTAAAATAATAAATAGATGCTGAATAAAACATGATTAAAAATAAATAGGTACCTAGAATACAAAAATTTAATTATTAGTCAGTTTGCAAAAATTAAAGTAATTATACTTTTATTTTTAATATACTATTGGCGGAAAGATAACATTTATCTAAATGTTCAGACTTTCAAACCACATGCAGTCTTTTGCAGAACACTTTTTTAGACTTTATTTTTGTCCATTTTTGAAATTGATCGCTTTATTAATTTTTAATTAATTTATTAATAGTGAACTGTACAAAAATGTCAAATACAATGTTGAACAAATGAACAACAAATTTATAAGCAGATATTCATGTTTATGAAGCAAAAAAATTCAAAGAGAACAACCTTGATGGGAAATTAAACAAAATACATTTAAATTTTTGAGAAAGGATAATTAACTATCGATGTTATTTTGTTTGAGAAAGTATTTATTTTATATTAATTATTATATCTTTTTAAATTAGTTAAAAATTCACAAATTTTTGTTTTTGGTTTTGTTTTCTTTTCTGTAGAAATAACCCAGCAAATTTTTCAAACAAAACACAAATTGGTTCTTTTCCTATAGGGACCAGGCATATAGGTATAAATATAGTTCATATGCCATTTCCAATCTTGTTCTTCCTTGATGAAAATGTAACTTCTATTAACTTCAGCTCTTTAATGGTTACTTGGGTATTTCAAGATTTCTAAAATTTCATAGAGATTCAGAACAAAACTTTTAAATTTTTAATGTTTATTTATGTTTGAGAGAGAGAGAGACAGCACAAGTTGGGGAGGGGCAGAGAGAGAGGGAGACACAGAATCCGAAATAGGCTCCAGTTTCTGAGCTGTCAGCACAAAGCCGGTCGCGGGGCTTTAACCCACAAACTGTGAGATCATGACCTGAGCCGTAGTTGGTGTCTTAACCGATTGAGCCACCCAGGTGCCCCCAGAACTGATTTTTAAAACTTTTATATTAAAATAGTTTTAGATTCACAGGAAATTTCAAAGGTAAATTCACTCAGCTTTCTCCAATTTATGTTTAACCGAATTATATCACAATAATTGAAACGTTAAATTGAAATTGCACAGTCTGTGTGTATAATTCTATCTTCCTTTATCACACTATTCTTTTTCTTTTATCCAATATTCCCAACCACTGGCAACCACTAATCTATTTTCCACATCTATGACTGTGTCATTTCGAGAATGTTATATGAAAGGAGTCATAGCAAGTGTTTTTTTGAAGTTGGCTCTTTCTCACTCAGCATAGTTTTCTGAAGATTTTTTTCTTTTTAAAATTTTTCTTAATGTTTATTTTTGAGAGAGATAGAGCGTGAGGAGTGGAGGAGCAGAGAGATTGGGAGACACAGAATCTGAAGCAGGCCCCAGGCTCCCAGCTGTCAGCACAAAGCCCCAATGCAGGTCTCAGACCCATAAACAGCAAGATCATGACCTGAGCCGAACTCAGATGCTTAAATGACAGCCACCCAGGGACCTTGAAGATTTTTTCAAGTTGCATTTATCAATACTCCATTCCTTTTTATTGTTAAGTGGTATTCCATGGTTTTTAACTATTTTTTTTTTTGCCAATTTACTTCCAGTGTTTGCTTAATCATTCCCTCATCAAAGAACACAAGTTATTTCCAATTTGAGGCCCTTAAAACTTCTATGAACAGTCACGAACAGGATTTTGTACAGATGTAAGTTTTCATTTCTCTAGGATAAATGCTCAAGAATGCAAATGCTTGGACATACGGTAATTGCATGTTTAGCTTCATGAGAAACTCAAATTGTTTCCAGAAAAGTTTTGCCATTTTACATTTCTCCCATCAATATATGAAAAATCCAGTGTTGGTTTTTTTTTTTTTTTTGGCATTCTTGCCAGCATCTGGTATTTTTTTTTTATTTTTTTTAATGTTTTATTTATTTCTAGGAGAGAGAGAGAGAGAGACAGCGTGAGCAGGGGAGGGTCAGAGAGAGAGGGAGTCACAGACTGAAACAGGCTCCAGGCTCTGAGCTGGCAGTCAGCACAGAGCCCGACGCGGGGCTCGAACCCACGAACCGCGAGATTATGACCCAAGCGAAAGTCGGACGCTTAACTGACTAAGCCACCCAGGCGCCCCATCATCTGGTATTTTTAGGAATGAAAAAAGTTAGCTGTTCTCATTGGTGCATGCAGTGATAGATCCTTGAGTTTTTAATTTGATTTCCCCAATGGCTAGTGATGTTGAAAATCTTTCCATGTGCTTATTTGCTATCCATATACTCTCTTCATTGAAATGATTCTTCAAGCATTTTGCTCATTTTCTAATTGACTGATTTTGAATGTTAAGTTTTAAGAATTCTTTATATTTTCTGGATAGGAGTTCTTGTCAGATATGTGGTTTTGCAATACTTTCTCCCATTCTGTAGCTTTTATTTTCACCATCCTGGTCTTTTGAAGAAAACATGTTTTTTAATCTTGATGAAGTCCAAGCTCTTGTTTTTTTTTTTTTTTTTTATGGATTGTGCATTTAGACATTTCTAAGTATACTTCACCAAGCCCTAGTTCCTGAAGATTGTCTCTTATTTTATCTTCTAAAATTTTTATAGTTTATTTTTTTACATTTAAATCTGTGATCCATTTTGATTTCATTTTTATATAAGGTGTGAGGTTTTGGTCAAGGTTTATTTGTGTTTTCAGTGGATATCAAATTATTTCAGAACCATTTCTTGAAAAGACATTCTCCATTGAATTGATTACTTTTGCACCCTTGTCAAAGATCAACTAAGCTGGCCAAACTCTTGTGCAGGACTTTTTCTGGGTTCTCTATTCCTTTTCACTGATCTTTATTTGTATTTTCCTGTCACTACCACACAGTCTTTTTTTTTTTTTTTAATGTTTATTTATTTTTGAGAGAAACAGAGTGAGAGAGAGAGAGAGGAGAGAGAGAGAGGGAGAGGGAGAGAGAATGAGTGGGGGAGGGGCAGAGAGAATCTGAAGGAAGCTCCAGGTGCTGATCTGTCAGCATGGGCTTGAACACATGAACAATGGGATCATAACCCGAGCTGAAGTCAGACACTTAACTGACTGAGCCACCCCAGTGCCCCACAGTCTTGACTATAGCTACAAAATAAGTCCTTACATTAGATAGGTGGATTTCTTCCACTTCATTTTTTTCTAGAATTATCTTACCTATACTAGCATATTTCCTTTCCATATGAATCTTAGAATTTTCTTGTCTTCAAAAATATTGTTGAAACTTTTATAAGACTTATGTTAAACCTGTATATCAATTTTGGAGGAATTTATATTTTTACTCTGTTGAGTCTTTCAGTCCATGAACACTGATGCCTTTCCATTTATTTAGAACGTCTTTGATTCCTTTCATCAATGTTTTGTAGTTTTCAGCATTAAAAGTCCTATACATGTTTTGTTAGATTTACATTTAAAAATTTGCTATTTTGAGTGATTGAGAATAGTATTATATGTTTAATTTCAGCTTCAATATGTTCAGTTTTCCTATATAAACACTTAGTTGATTTTTGTGTGTTGATCTGGTATCCAGAGACTTGTTCAATTCACTTATTAGTTGTAAGACTGTTTCTGTAGATTCTTTAGGGTTGTCAATACAGATAATTGTATGTTACTTTTATTTCCTTCCCTTATTTTATTGCATAAGCTAGAACTTATAGTACAAATTGGATAAAGGTAGTCAAAGTGAACATCTTGTTTTGTTTCTGATCTCAGGGGGAAAGCATTATATTTTTCACCATTAAGTGTGATGTTAACTGTAAATTTTGGGCACTTGTAGATTTCTTTTGGATGGCAGTTTTTAATGATAAATTTCATTTTCTTAATAGTTATAGGGCCATTCAAGTAGTCTATTTCATATTGGGTGAGTTGTGATACTTTACACCTTTTGAGGAATTGATTCATTTCATCCAAATTGTGAAATTTGTCCATGTAGAGTTGTTTGAAATATTCTCTTTATCCTTTTCTTGTCTGAAAAGTGTGTAGAATTATCCCCTGGTTCACTCCTAATGTTTATGTCTTCATTATTTTTCCTTTGCCACTCTGGCTATATGTTTGTCAATTTCACTGATCTTTTCAAGAGACTTAATTTTTTCTTAATTTTCAAATTTGTATTTACTTAATTATTTTTATCTTTTAAAAAATGTTTATTTATTTTTGAGAGAGAACAAGAGAGACACAGAGAGATAAGAAGCAGGTAAGGGGCAGAAAGACACACACACAGAGAATCAGAAGCATGCTCCAGGCTCTGTGCTGACAGCTCAGAGCCTGATAATGGGACTCAAACCCATGAAACATGAGATCATGACCTGAGATGAAGTTAGAGGCTCACTAGCTGTGACACCTAGGCGCCCCTTATTTTTTCTCTTTTAACCACCTTGACCCATTTCTTCCATCCTCTACCTCCATACCCCACCCACCCCCACCACTGATTGGGCAACCACTAATCTGTTCTCTGTATCTATTAATTAAAAATAAATAACAGATGTTATTATTTGACCAGTTTTAGATTTCCAGGGAAAAACGGGCAAAAAGGAGTTGACTTCGCCCACCCAGTCAATTTCCTCTGATTTAACCTCATTCTAAAATTAATGAGGTAGAATTGTTACAATTGATGAACAAATACTGATAAACTGTCAAGTGAAGTCCAGAGTTTCCATTAAGGTTCATTCCTTGTGTTGTACATTCTATAGATTTTGGCAAATATATAATGACAGTATATACCAATAAAGTATCATTCAGCATAGTAGTTTTAGTGCTCTAAAAATTTCTGTGTTCTACCTCTTTATACCTCTATCTCACCCTACAAGTCTCTGGAAAGCACTGATCTTTTTACTGACTCTCTAGTGCTTTGCCTTTTCCAGAATGATACAGTATTTATGTAGCCTTTTTAGATTGGCTTCTTTCACATAGATTTTTCCATAGTTTTTCATGTCTTGCTATTTCATTTATTTTTACTGCTGAATAATATTCCATTGTCTGAATATATTTCAGTTTATCTATTCATCTATTGAAGGACATCTTGACTGCTTCTAATTTTTTTTGTAACTAGAGAAAGTTGATATAAATTATGTGCAGATTTTCACATGTGGAAATAAGTTTTCAACTCATCAGGATAAACACCAGGCAGCAAAACGAAGTATCATATGTTAAGACTATGTTTAATTTTCTTAGAAACTGAAAAATGTGTTCCAAAGATCATGCAAATGTATCATTTTGCACTCCTATCAGAAATGAATAAAAGTTTCAGTTGTTTTACATCTTCTCCAGCATTTGATCCTGTCAGGGGTTTAGATTTTGATCATTCTAATAAGTGTATGTGGTATTTTATCATTCCTTTAATTTGAAATTCCCTAATGATATATAACATTGTATATAATTTCATATTCTTATTTGTCATCAGATTATATTCTTTGGTGAATGTCTTTTCAGATGTTTGCACATTTTTTAAAAATACAATTTATTGTAAAATTGGCTAACACAGAGTGTGTACAGTGTGCCCTTGGTTTTGGGGGTAGATTCCTGTGGTTCATCGCTTACATATGTCCTCCTCAATGCCCATCAACTATTTTCCCCTCTCCCCTACCCCCCCATAATCCCTCAGTTTCTTCTCTGTATTTAAGAGTCTCTTATGGTTTGCCTCCCTCCCTCTCTATTTATAACTATTTTCCCCCTCCCCTTGCCCCATGGTCTTCTGTTAGTTTCTCAAGATCCACATATGAGTGAAAACATATGATATCTGTCTTTCTCTGACTGACTTATTTCGCTTAGCATAATACCTTCCAGTTCCATCCACATTACTACAAATGGGATTTCATTCTTTCTCATTGCAAGTAGTATTCCATTGTATATATAAACCACATCTTCTACATCAATTCGTCAGCTGACGGACATTTAGGTTGTTTCCATAATTTGGCTATGGTTGAAAGCACCGCTATAAGTATTGGGGTACATGTGCCCCTATGAATAATCACTCCTGTATCCTTTGGATAAATTCCCAGTAGTACTATTTCTGGGTCATAGGGTAGTTCTATTTTTAATTTTTTGAGGAACCTCCACACTGTTTTCCAGTGTGGCTGCACCAGTTTGCATTTCCATCAACACTGGAGGAGGGCTCCTGTTTTTCCACATCCTCAGCAGCAGTTTCTCGAGTGGTTAATTTTAGACACTCTGACTGGCATGAGGTGGTATCTCAGTGTGGTTTTGATTTGTATTTCCCTGATGATGAGTGATGTTGAGCGTCTTTACACGTGTCTGTTGACCATCTGGACGTCTTGTTTGGAAAAGTGTCTATTCATGTTTTCTGCCCATTTCGTCACTAGATTATTTGTTTGTCTGGTGTTAAGTTTGGTAAGTTCTTTATAGATTTTGGATACTAGCCCTTTATCCAATATGTTATTTTCAAATATCTTTTCCCATTCCATCGGTTGCCTTTTAGTTTTGTTGATTGAGATGTTTACCAATTTTGAGTTAGGTTGTTTGTTTTCTGATTGTTGAATTTTAAGAGTCCTTTGTACATTTGGATAGCAGTCATTTATCATAAATATGCTTTGAAAAATTTTCTTCCAGTTTGTGACCTGTATTTTCATTCTTGGAAAAATGTCTTTTGCAGATTAGAAATTTGAATTTTAATGAAGTCCAATTTATCAATTTTTTAAATCAAACTTGATCTTGATGTATTTAAGAAGTTATCACCAAAAACAAAGTCACCTAGATTTTCTCTTATGTTATCTTTAGGGATTTCATAGTTTTGCATTTTACTTTTAGATATATTATCAATTTTGAGTTAAGTTTTGTGAATAATGAAAGACTCATGTTTAGATTACTTTTTTTCTTTCATGTGGATTTTCAATTGTTCCACTACGATTTGTTAAAAACAATATCCTTTTGATAGAGGGCTGAATAGGAGGATTCTGAGCTCACCTCATTCTACAGACACACCTGGATAATACTTGCATCTTTGCAAATAACTCTGAAAATGACCTAAAGATCTGAAGAACAGATATTCTGTAGGTAGTCATAAAGAGATTGTTACATCAAAAATGGTAGGAGGGATAAAGAAATGGTTGGGAACCAAATCCCCAGAGTAACTAACCACAAACAGAAAGGAATTCACAAGCAAAGAGAAGTAAGATGAACAAATCACACAACATACAACCTCATCACTGGGGATCTACAGTGCAAAGAGTAATCTCCATAAATTCTGGCTTTGAAAACCAGCTGGATTTACACCAAGAAAGTAAAAATCTCAAGGTTGGTCAAGTCCAGGAAAGCCAGATGGCAATATAAACTCAATACATTCTTTTAAAGAGCCGGAATAATAAATAACTTTGCCAGGAAATAGGAGGTGCAGCTTGAAAAGTTCCTGGCGTATACATGAAAGAGATTTATTGAATAATCTGAAAACATGTGCTAGAGGAAGAGAAATTTATAGAAGAATTCTCTAGGAACAAAAGCACATATGGGTACCACTGTTCTTCAACCTCAACACACATAGAAGAATGCTTGTGGGACTCATTTCTATAATTCTCCTTCTTCCTTGATAGCACCAAGCGCTTCAACATGGAATTTCTCTGTAGACCAACCACACCAGCCTGCCTGCCATGGCAAGCACAACTTCCAAAGTTGTTCCTCCCCAACCATACCCGGTCTGCAGTTTCAGCCCAGACCAGCATCACTCCAAAGTGACTCGAGTCGTGGAGAGGGGGTAATAAACCAACATACCAGGTACCCACAGTTCTGTAGCCAGACCTCTGACCTGCATATACCCAGAAAGGATTGAGCTCCACACTTCAGTGTATGTGCAATCTTGGAAGAGAGTTTAAGAGCACAGGCTAGAATGAGTAATGGCCTCACCCACCAACCAGTCTTATCTGGCCTCAGCCAGGACTCTCAAAGGTGTGCTCACAAAGGGCAAAGTGGTCCACTGCTGTTATCTGGGATGAAGGCCGTTATGCTCAGCCACAATAGAAGAGTGCATGCAATCCACACAGGAGATACCCCTGGGGCACCTGTTTCTGGTGACATGGGAGAATTGAACTATAGGGCACCACAGAACCTCTTCTATACAAGGTCACTACTTTAAAGATCAGAAGATATAGCTGCTCTACCTAATACATAGAACACATACATATATATACATACATACATATACATGCATAATACACAGAGTGTTAGATGAAATGAGGAGATAGAAGAATATGTCCCAAATGAAAGAACAAGCCAATCACAGTAAAGAGCTAAATGAAGCAAAGATAAACAATATGCCTGTTAAAGAGTTCAAAGTATCAAGTAAGAAGTTGCTGCGGTGGAGGTCAAGGAGGTTGTTTCCTGCTTTCTCCTCTAGGGTGTTGATAGTTTCCTGTCTCACGTTCAGGTCCTTTATCCATTTTGAGTTGATTTTTGTGCATGGTGTGAGAAAATGATCTAGTTTCATTCTTCTGCATGTTGCTGTCCAGTTCTCCCAACACCATCTGTTAAAAAGGCTGTCTTTTTTCCATTGGATATTCTTTCCTGCTTTGTCAAAGATCAGTTGGCTGTATACTTTTGGGTCCACTTCTGAGTTCTCAATTCTGTTCCATTGGTCTATGGGTCTGTTTTTGTGCCAATACCATACTGTCTTGAGGATGGTTTATCTATACCATGGAATACTACAAGGCAATGAGAAACAATGAAATCTGGCCATGTGTAGCAACATGGATGGACCTTGAGGGTGTTATGCTGAGCGAAATAAGTCAGGCAGAGAAGGACAAATGCCATATGTTTGCACGTATAGGAGGATTAGGAGGAACTTGACGGAGGACCAAGGGGGAGAAGAAGGGCAGAAATGGTGGGGGAAAGGGAGAGAGGCAAACCATGAGAGACTCTTGAATGCTGACAAAAACTGAGGACTGATGGATGTGGGGGGGGGAGGGGGGGATGGGCATGAAGGAGGGCACTTTGGGGATGAGCACTGAGTGTTATGTAGAAACTAATTTGACAATAAACTATTTGTAAAAAAAAAAAATAAAGAGTTCAAAGTAATGGTCATAAAGATACTCAATAGACTTGAGAAAGGAGTGTATAAACCCAGTGAAAATGTCCACAGAGAGTTAGAGGATATAAACAAGAATAAATCACAGCTGAAGAATTTAATGACATTATTGCTGCAAAGTTCATGGATCTTAAAAATAGTTATGATGAATTAAAAACTGTTATAAATGAGGTGCAAAATAGAGGCGCCTGGGTGGCTCAGTTGGTTGGGCATCCGACTTCAACTCAGGTCATGATCTCATGGGCTCGAGCCCCGCATCAGGCTCTGTGCCTGGAGCCTGCTTCAGATTTTCTGTCTCCCTCTCTCTCTCTCTCTGACCCTCCCCTGCTCTCTCTCTTTCAGAAATAAATAAAAACATGCGTGAATTGAAGAGGCAGAGACGAGAATAGATGAATTAAACGATAAAATTATAGAAAAAGAGGAATCCGAGAAAAAGGGAGATTAAATTGATCCAGAAGAACTAAAGGAGAACTTGAGAACTCAGTGATGAAATCAAATGAACAATATCCGTATCATAGGAATTCTGGAAGAAGAGGAGAGAGAGAAAGGACCCAAAGGTATATGTAAAAATATCAAAGCTGAGAACTTCCCCAACCTGGGAAAGGAAACAGGCACTGAAATCCAAGAATCACAGAGAATTCCCTTCATAAGTAACTTGAATCGATCTTCACCACATATCAAATGAAACTTGCAAAATACAAGAATAAAGAGAAAATTCTAAAAGCAGCTAGGGATAAACGGGTCTTGACATACAAAGGTAGACACCTCAAGGTAGTAGCAGACCTATCTACTGAAAACTGGCAGGCCAAAAAAAGAATGGCAGGAAATCTTCAATGTGATGAACAGATGATGCAACCAAGAATCCTTTACCCAGCAAGCCTGTAATTCAGAATAGAAGGAAGATAGAGGTTTTCCCAAACAAACAAAAATGGAAACAATTCGTCACCACTAAGCCAGCTCTACAAGAAATCCTAAGGGGGACTCTATGACGGAATTGTTGCAAGGAACTCAAAGTACCAGACACCACACTACAAGCATGAATCCTACAGAGAACGCAATGACCCTAGACCCATATTTTTCGATAATTACACTGAAGGTAAGTAGAATAAATGCTCCAATCAAAAGACACAGAGTATCAGAATGAATTAAAAAAAAATCCATCTATTTGCTGTCTACAAGAGACTCATTTTAGATCTGAGGAACTTTCAGATTGAAAGTGAGGTGATGGAGTAATATCTATAATGCTACTGGAAGTTTAAAGAAAGTTGGAGTAGCCATACTTATATCAGACAAACTGGACTTTAAAGTAAAGGCAGTAACAAGAGATGAAGAAGGGCATTATATAATAATTACAAGCTCTGTCCATCAGGAAGAGCTAATAATTACAAATGTCTATTCGCCAAATTTGGGAGCCCTCAAATCCATAAAACAATTATTCACAAACATAAGCGATGTTATTGATAAGAATTTGCTACTGACAGGAGACTTTAATACTCCACTTACAGCAATGGATAGACCAAGTAGACAGAAAATCACCGAGGAAACAATAGCACTGAATGACACATTGGACCAAATGGACTTGACAGACATATTTAGAACTCTACATCCCGAAGCTATGGAATTTACTTTCTTCTCGAGAGAAATGGTATATTCTTCAAGACAGACCAGATATTGATTCAGAAAGCAGCCCTCAGTAAATATAAAAGAATTGAGATCATACCATACATTCTTTCATATCACAATGCTATGAAACTTGAAATCAACCACAGGAAAAAGTCTGGAAAACCTCCAAAAGCATAGAGGTTAAAGAACACCCTATTAAAGAACGAATGGGTCAACCAGGCAATTTAAGAAGAAATTAAAAAATATATGAAAACAAATGAAAACGAAAATACAGCAATCCAAACTCTTTGGAATGCAGCAAAGGTAGTCCTAAAAGGAAAACATTGCAATCCAGGGATATCTCAAGAAACTAGAAAAAGCCCAAATATAAAATCTAACAGCTCACCTAAAGGAACTAGAAGCAGAGCAGCAAGAACACCCCAAAACCAGCAGAAGAAGAGAAATAATAAATATCAGGGCAGAAAGAAACAATATAGAAAAAAAAAAACAATTGAACAGATCAATGAAACCAAGAATTGTTTCTCTGAAATATAAACAAAATTGATAAACCTTTAGCAAGGCTTCTGAAAAAGAAGAGAGAGAGCACCCAAATAGACAAAATCATGAAGGAAAATGTATTTATTACAACCAATCCCTCAGAAATACAAGCAATTATTAGGGAATACTATGAAAAATTATATGCCAACAAACTGGACAACCTAGAAGAAATGTAAAAAGTTCTAAACACACACCCACTACCAAAACTCAAATGGTAAGATATAGAAAACCTGAACAGACCCATAACTAGGGAAGAAATTGACTCAGTTATCAAAAATTTCCGAACAAATAAGAACCTTGGACCTGAGGAATTCTACCAGACATTTTAAACAGAGTTAATACCTTCTCTTTTCAAGGTGTTCCAAAAAATAGAAATGGAAGGAAAATTTCCAGACTCATTCAGTGAAGCCAGCATCATATTGATTCCCAATCCAGAGAGCCAGTAAAAAAATAAAAATAAAAATAAAAATAAAAAAAGAGAGAGAGAGAGAACTATAGGACAATATCTTGATGAATACAAATGCAAAAACCCTCAACAAGATACTTGCAAATCAAAGTCAACAGCATATAAAACGCATTATCCACCTGGATCAAGTGGGATTTTTTTTCCTGGATTGCACGACTGGTTCAATATTCACAAGTCAATCAATGTCATTCCTCACATTAGCAAAAGAAAAGATAAGAACCATATGATCCTGTGATTAGATGCAAAAAAAGCATTTGACAAAATACAGTATCTTTCTTAATAAAAGCCCTGTAGAAAGTCGGGATAGTAAGAACTTACTTAAACATCATAAAAACCATCTATGAAAAGTCCACTGCTAATATCATCTTCAATGGAGAAAAACGGAGAGTTTCCTCCTGAGATCAGGAATAGGACAGGATGTTCAGTCTCACCAATGTTGTTTAACATAGTGCTGGAAATCCTAGCATCAGCCATCAGACAACAAAAGGAAATAAAAGGCATCAGAATTGGCAAAGAAGAAGTCAAACTTTCACTTTTCGCAGATGACATGATGCTCTACATGGAAAAGCCGGCAGACTCCACCAGAAACCTACTAGAACTGATCTATGAATTCAGCAAAGTCACAGGGTACAAAATCAACATACAGAAATCGATTGCATTTTTATACACCAATAATGGAGCAACAGAAAGAGAAATCAAGAAACTGATCCCATTCACAATTGCACCAAAAACATAAACTATCTACGAATAAATCTAACGAAAGATGTAAAAGATCTTTATGCTGTAAAGTATAAAAAAACTTATGAAGGAAATTGAAGAAGACACAAAGCAAAGTAAGAATATTCCATGCTCATGGATTGGAAAAAATAACTATTGTTAAAGTGTCAATACTGCCCAAAGCAATCTACACATTCAATGCAATCCCAATAAAAATCGCACCAGCTTTCTTCTCAAACGTAGAACAAACAATCCTAAAATTTGTATAGAACGACAAAAGACCCCGAATAGCTAAAGTAATATTGAAGAAGAAAACCAAAACGGGAGGCATCACCATCCCAGACTTTAGCCTCTACTACAAAGCTGTAATCATCAAGACAGTACGTCATTGGCTCAAAAACAGACACATAGACCAATGGGATAGAATAGAGAACCCAGAATTGAATGAACAAATGTATGGCCAACTAATCTTTGACAAAGCAGGAAAGAGTATCCAATGGAAAAAAAGACAGTCTCTTTAACAGATGATGCTGGGAGAACTGGACAGCAACATGCAGAAAAATGAAACTAGAATGTTTTCCAACACACCATATACAAAAATAAACTCAAAATGGATGAAGAACCTGAATGTGAGACAGGAAACCATCAAAACCCTAGAGGAGAAAGCAGGAAACAACCTCCTTGACCTCAACTGCAGCAATTTCTTACTCAACACATTTCCAAAGGCAAGGGAATCAAGAGCAAAAATGAACTATTGGGACCTCATCACGATAAAAAGCTTCTGTGTGGCAAAGGAAACAGTCAATGAAACTAATAGGCAACTGAAGGAATGGGAAAAGATGTTTGCAAATGACATATTGGATAAAGGGCTAGTCTCTAAAATCTATAAGGAACTCACCAAACTCCACACCCAAAAAACAAATAATCCAGTGAAGAAATGTACAGAAGACATGAGCAAATACTTCTCCAAAGAGGACATCCAGATGGCCAACAGACACATGAACGATGCTCAGCGTCCCTCCTCATCAGGGAAATACAAATCAAAATCACACTGAGATACCACCTCACACCAGTCAGAGTGGCTAAAATGAGCAAATCAGGAGACTCTAGATGCTGGCTCACGAGGATGTGGAGAAATGGGCACTCTCTTACACTGTTGGTGGGAATGTAAACTGGTGCAAGCCTCTCTGGAAAACAGTGTGGACATTCATCAGAAAACTAACAATAGAACTCCCCTATGACCTAGCAATAGCACTGCTAGGAATTTACCCAAGGAATACAGGAGTGCTGATGCATAGGGGCACATGGACCCCAAAGTTCATAGCAGCACTTTTAAGAATAGCCAAATCATGGAAACAGCCTAAATATCCGTCAACTGATGAATGGATCAAGAAATTGCAGTTTATCTATACAATGGAATACTACATGCCAAGGAGAAAGAATGAAATCTGTCAATTTTAGCAACGTGGATGGAACTTCAGGGTGTTATGCTAAGTGAAATAGGTCACACACAGAAAGACAGATACCATATGTTTTCACTCCTAAGTGGAACAGGAGAAACTTAATAGTGTACCTTAGGGGAGGGGAGAGGAAAAACAGTTAAGGAGAAGGAGGGAGGCATATCACAAGAGAATCTTAAATACTGGGGGAGAGGGGGAAATGGGTGATGGGCGTGGAGGAGGGCACTTGTTGGGATGAGCACAGGCTATTTTATGGAAACCATTTTGACAATAAACTATAATAAAAAATTAAGATGTGGTATATATATATATATATATTGTATATATATATACAATAGAACACTACTTGGCAGTGAGAAAGAGTGAAATCTTGCCATTTTCAACAACGTGGATGGAACTGGAGAGTATTAAAGTAAGTGAAATAAGTCAGTCAGAGAAAGAGAGATATAATGTTTTCACTCATATGTGGAACTTGAGTAACTTAACACAAGACCACGTGGGAAGCGAAGGGGGGGAATAGTTTAAAACAGAGAGAGAGGCAAACCATAAGACTCTTAAATACATAGAACAAACTGAGGGTTGATGGGGGATTAGGGAGAGGGGGAAATTGCTGATGAGCACTGAGGAGGGCACTTGTAGGGATGACCACAGGGTGTTGTATGTAAGCAATGAATCACGGGAATCTATTCCCAAAACCAAGAGAACACTGTATACACTGTATGTTAGCTAACTTGTCAATAAATTATATTTAAAAAACTGAAATAACAGATTAAATAAATTAAAATAATATAAAACAATATTTAAAACTCTTGTTTGTTTAAGTGTATATTATTATATATTTGTATGGTGGGAATGCTATACGTACAGGGTACACCATTTTGTTAAACATTTTTTCCACAAATATTGTTGAAAATCAAGTATGTACCAAGCACAGTTCTAGTTCTGGAGTCTCTGTTGTGAACAACCAGCCATGATATATGTCCTCATGGAACTCAAACTTCCCATTTAGTAAAGGTAGAGACAATAGAATTTTGACAAGAAAATATAAATCACAAAAACTGATCAAATGTTATAAAGGGAAAGAACCAGCTACAATATTTAACCACAATGACATAGTATGGTGTGGTGAAGTGAACTTTTCCAAATTTACCTGATCTTAATTATCTAGGAAATGGAAACATACATATTCCCAAATCCTTTCCAGCTAATCCTGATTTAGTAAGACTGGAATGAAATAGTCTGTATTTTTAAAGAAGTATTCAAAGTAATTCTTATGATAAGGCATACACTGGTAAAGTGGAAATGGAAACAATATTAGACTAATAATAAAGATATTTGGCCTCTATTCATTGACTAGCTGTGTGAGATTGATCATGGCATTCTTGACTTCATTTTTAAAATTTGTTGATGCATAGTTGACATAAATATTATGTTAGTTTAAGGTATAAAATTTATTGATTTGACATTTATATGTATTGTGAAATGGTCACCACAATAAGTCTAGATACCATATTTCAGCTTATAAAGTTAACACAATAATATTGGCTACATCCCTCATGCTGTACATTACTTCTTCATGACTTATTTACTTTACAACTGGAAGTTTGTTCTTAATTCCCTTCAACCATTTTGCTCCGCAAAACCTCCATCTTTTCTGGCAATCAACGATCTCTTCTCCACATGTAAAGATATGCTTTTATTTTTTTTTCGTTTTAGTTTCCATATATAAGCAAAAATCATACAGTGTTTGTCTTTCTCTGTCTGATGTATTTTATGTAGCATAATACCATGAATGTCCCTCCATGTTATCACAAATGGCAAGATTACATAATTTTTTATAGCAGGATATGTATGTATATAGTTTCAAAAAGAGAGGGAGGCAAAACATAAGAGACTGTTAAATACAGAGAACAAACTAAGGGTTGATGTGGGTGTATATATGCAATATACACACTACCATTTTTATATTCATTGATCCATCCATGGAACTTAGGATGTATTCCATACCTAAGCTATTATAAGTTAACTCTGGAATAAATATAAGGGTGCACGTATTTTTTTCATATTAGTGTTTTCGTCTTCCTCAGATAAATAACCAGTTGTGGAATTTTTGGATACTATGGTAGCTCAATTTTTAAATTATTACAAATTTTTAGTGTTTATATATTTTTGAAGGAGAGAGAGACAGAGTATGAGTGGGGAAGGGGCAGAGGAAGAGAGGCACATAATCCGAAGGAGGCTCCAGGCTCTGAGCTGTCAGCACAGAGCCTAATGCGGGGCTAGAACTCACGATCCATGAGATCATGACCTGAGCTGAAGTCAGATGCCCGACTGACTGAGCCACCCAGGCGCTCCTCAATTTTTAAACTCTTGATGGAACTGCATACTGTTTTCCATAGCAGATAGACCAATTTACATTCCCATCAACAGTGTACAAGATTTTCATTTTCTCCACATCCTCATTAACACTTCTTTCTTGTCTTTCTGAAACTAGCCACTCTGACATGTGAAAAGTGACATCTCATTGTGGTTTCTATTTCCATTACCATGATGAGTAGTGATGTGCCTCCTGGACATCTATATGTATTCTTTGGAAAAAGGTCTATTCAGGTCTTCTGCCCACTCTTTAATTGGGTTGTTTTTCTTTTTCTTCAAGTTTTTACTTTAATTCCAGTTAGTTAACATACACTGTAATTTTAGCTTAAGGTGTACAATTTAGTGATTTAACACTTCCATACAACACTGAGTGCTCAGCACAAGTGCACTCCTCAATACTGATCACCTTTTTAACCCCTTCCCCAATGGACACCCCCATAACTATCAGTGTGTTCTCTATAGTTAACAGTCTGTTTTTTGGTTTGCCTCTCTCTTTTTTACTTTATGCTCTTTTGTTTCTTAAATTCCACATATGAGTGAAATCATATGGTATCTGTCCTTCTCTGACTGACTTATTTTGCTTAGTATAGTACTATCTAGCTCCACCCATGTCATTGCAAATGGAAAGATTTCATTAGTTTTTATGGCTGAGTAACATTCTATTGTATATATTTACCACTTCTTTATCCATTCATCAGCTGATGAACATTTGAGCTGTTTCCACAATATGGCTATTGTAGATAATGTAGCTATAAACACTGGGGTGCATGATCCCTTTGAATTAGTATTTTTGTATTATTTTGGTAAATAAATAGTAATGTAATTACTAGATTATAGGGTAGTTCTATTTTAACTTTTTGAGGAAACTCCATAGTGTTTTCCAGAGTGGCTCACCGACAGTGCAGGAATGTTCCACTTTCTCCACATCCTTGTCAACACTTGATGTTTCTTGTGTTGTTGATTTTAGCCATTCTTTTTTTTAATCTTTATTTTAAGAGAGAGAGAGGGAAAGAGAGAGAGACAGAGAGACAGAGAGAGAGACCATGAGCAGGGGAGGAGCAGAGAAAGAGAAGAGAGAGAATATCAAGCAGGCTCCGCATTATCAGTGCAGAGCCTGATGCAGGGCTCAATCTCATGAACTATGAGATCATGAATTAGCTAAAATCCAGAATTGGATGCTTAACTGACTGAGTCACCCAGGTGCCCCATGACTTTAGCCATTCTGATAGGTGTGAAATGATATTTCATTGTAGTTTAGATTTGTATTTTCCTGATGATCAGTGATATTGAGCTTCTTTCCATGTGTCTGCTGGCCACCTGTATGTCTTCTTTGGAAAAATGTCTATTCATGTTTTCTACCAATTTTTGACTTGGATCGTTCACTTTTGGGTGTTGAGTTTTTTAAGTACTGTATATATTTTGGAGACATATCCCTAGCAGATATGTCATTTGCAAAAAATATTCTCCCATTCTTCAGGTTACCTTTTAGTTTTGTTCATTGTGTCCTTCACTGTGCAGAAGTTTTTGTCCTGATGAGGTCCCAATTGTTTGCTTTTGCTTTTGTTTCCCTTGACTCAGGAGACCTATCTAGTAAGAAGTTTCTAAAACTGATGTCAAAGAAGTTGTTTCCTGTGTTTTGCTCTAGGATTTTAATGGTTTCGTATCTCACATTTAGATTGTTTATCCATTTTGAATTTATTTTTGTGTATGGTATAAGAAAGTGGTCCAATTTCATTGTTTTGCATGTTGCTCTCCAGTTTTTCCAACATCATATGTTGAAGATACTGTCGCTTTCCCATTGGATATTCTTTCCTGCTTTGTCAAAGGTTAATTAGCCATATAGCTGTGGGTTCATTTCTAGGTGTTTGTTATTTTGTTAATGATTTGTATATGTTCTTTATTTTCGATATTACCTCTTACTGGATATATAATTTGCCAATATCTTCTTTCATTTAGTAAGCTGCCTTTTCATTTTGGTGATGATTTCCTTTGCTGTGCAGAAGCTTTTTAGTTTCATGCAGCCCCAGTTGTTTATTTTATTTTGTTCCCCTTGCCTTTGGAGACAGATCCAAGAAAGCATCAGTAAGACAAGGAGGTTGCCACTTATGTTTTCTTCCAGGAATTTTGTTTTTGGACTAACATTGAAATGTTTAATCCATTATTGAGCTAAATTTTGTATGTAGTGTAACATAGTGGTCCAATATCACTCTTTTGCATGTAGCTGTCCAGTTTTCCCAACACCATTTATTGAAGAGACTACCCTTTTCCCATTATATATTTTTTGCATCCTTTGTCACAAATTAGTTGTATATATATATATATATATATGTTG
This sequence comes from Hyaena hyaena, assembly GCF_003009895.1. Lineage (NCBI taxonomy): Eukaryota > Metazoa > Chordata > Mammalia > Carnivora > Hyaenidae > Hyaena > Hyaena hyaena. Next base: position 84,640 of record NW_024082480.1, read on the forward strand.
TATATATTGTTTATATATAATATATATATGTTGTATATATATATATGTTGTATATATATATGTTGTGTATATTGTTTATATATAACACACATATATATATGTGTGTGTATGTTGTATATATATATATGCGGGCTTATTTTTAGGTTCACTAATCTGTTCCATTTATCTATGTGTCAGTTTTCATAGCAATACCATAGTGTTTTGATTATATATATTTTTATTATAGTTTGATGTCAGGGTGTATGATGCCTCCACTTTTGTTCTTCTTTCTCAAGATTGTTTTGGCTATTCAGGATATTTTGGGGATACATAAAAGTTTTAGAATCAATTTTTTTTCTAGTTCTGTGAAAAATGTCACTGGAATTCTGATAGGGATTTCATTGTGTCTTCTCCAATTTATTTTCTCAATTGTCTATACCTTTGAATGTAGAGGTATTTCACCTACTTCATTAAATTTATTTCTAGGCTTTTTATTCTTTTCAATGTGAATGAAAATGTCATTGTTTCTTGATTTCTCTGACTGTTCTTTATTAGTGTATAGAAACAAAAATTTTTGTGTTTTCATTTGTAATCTGAACTTTACTGGATTCATTTATTATGACAATTTTTTGGTGGGTTCTTTAGAGTTTTCTATAGTGTTATGTCATCTGCAGATAGTGAGTTTTACTTCTTCCTTTCCAATGTGTACATTTTTTAAATTTTTTTTCCTTTCCTAATTGCTGTTGCTAAGACTTCCAATACTATATTGAATAAAAGTGGGGAGCTTGTGCACCATTAACTTGTTCCTGATCTTAGAGGAAAAGCTTTCTGTTTTTCACATTTGAGAATGATATTAGCTGTGGGTCTGTCAATGTATGGCCTTTATTATGTTGAGGTACATTCCCTCGGTGCCCACACTATTGAGAGTTTTTTTTTTTTATCATAAATGGATGTTGAATTTTGTCAAATGATTCTTGCATCTGTTGAGATGATTATATGATTTTTATGTTTTATTTTACTAACATGACTGTATGACATTGATTGATTGATAGATCTTGAACCATCATGGTATCCCTACAATAAATCCCACTTCATCACATTGTAAGGTCTTTTTAATGTATTGTTAAATTCAATTTCCCAATATTGAGGATATTTGCATCTATGTTCATCAGGGATATTGGACTGTAACTGTCTTGTTTTGTAGTATCCTTATCTGGTTTGAGTATCAGGATATTGTTGGCATCCTAAAATGAGTTTGGAAGCTTTTTCCCCTCTTAAATTTCTGGTGGATTTTGAGGATAAGCATTAAATCATCTTTGAATATTTGGTAGAACTTACCAGCCACATCATCATGTCCTGATCTTTTGTTTGTTTAGAGGTTTTTGATTATTGATTCATTCTCCTCACTAATAATCAGTCGACTCAGATTTCCTATTCTTCATGTTTCAGTCTTGGAATATTGTGTTTCCAGGAATTTATCCATTTATTCTGGGTTGTCTAATGTGTTGCTGCATAGCATTTATGATAATCTCCTATGAACCCTTGTATTTCTGTGGTATCAGTTGTAATTTCTCTTTCTTTTCTGTTTTTCTTTGAGCCCTCATTTTTCTTGGTGAAATTAGCTAAAGATTTGTGAATTACATTTATCTTTTTAAAGGAACAGCCCTTGGTTTCATTGATCTTTTGTCTTTCACTTTTACTCTATATTTAATTTATTTCCACTCTGATCTTTATTATTTCCTCCTTCTACTAACTCTGGTTTTCTTTCTTTCTTTTTATCATTACTTTAGTTCTATAGTTAAATTGTTTATTTGAGACTTCCCTTGTAGCACTATGAATTTCCCTTTTAGAACCACTTTTTCTGTATCCCATAGATTCTGTAAGTCATTTTTTGTTTTAATTTGTCTCTAAGAAATCTATGATGCCATTTTCTCCTTGTAATTGATTTCTCGTTCAGGATGTTGTGGTCAGAAAAGATACTTAATATAATTTCAATCATCTTAGATTTATTGAGACTTGCGGTCTAATATGTGATCTCTCTTGGAAAATGTTCCATGTGAGCTTGAGAAGAATGTGAGTTCTGCTGATTTTGGATGAAAGTTCTGTATATGTTTGTAAAGTGTTCTATATATGTTTTTATTTATTTATTTAAATTTATTTCTAGGAGAGAGAGAGAGACAGCGTGAACATGGGAGGGTCAGAGAGAGAGGGAGTCACAGACTGAAACAGGCTCCAGGCTCTGAGCTGGCAGCCAGCACAGAGCCCGACGCGGGGCCCGAACCCACGAACCGCGACATCATGACCCAAGCGAAAGTCGGACGCTTAACCGACTAAGCCACCCAGGCGCCCCTCTATATATGTTTTTAAAGTCCATCTTCTCTACTATGTCGTTTAAGGCCCTTTATTGATTTTTTTGTCTAGACAAACTATCCATTGTTGCAAAACTCCCCTGCTATTATTCCATTCCTATCAATATCTCTTTTTCCCTTCTTTTATTGAAGTAATAATTAACAATGTTATATTAGTTTCACGTGTACAATATAATGATTCAACAACGATACACATTACTCAGTGCTCATAAATATAAACATATTCTTGATTCCATATATTTTACCTATCCCTTCAGCTATCTCTCTTCTGGCAATCACCATTTTGTTCTCTGTATTTAAAGGTCTGGTTTTTTTTGATATTTTTTTCCGTTGTTTGTTCAACTGTTTTGTTTCTTAAATTCCACATGTGAGTGAAATTATATAAATTCCACAATGATAATAGCTATTGGTTTTTCATATATGACCTTTGTTATGTTGAGTTATGTTCCCTCTACGCCTATATTGTTCTTTGTCAAATGCTTTATCTGCATCTACTGAGAGGATCATTTGGTTCTTATCCTTTCTTTTATTAATGGGGTGTATCATGTTGATTTATTTGTGGATATTAAACCACTCTTGCAACCCAGGAGTAAATACTACTTGGTAAGGGTGAATGATTCTTTTAAGTATTATGGGATTTGACTTGCTAGTATTTTATTGAGAATTTTTACACCTGTTTAAATGGACTAAATGCTCCACTCAAAAAATATATATGTACCGTGACACATTGGATAAAAAGCAATACCCATCTATAATGTTGCCAAAGGAGACTCACTTTAGAACTAAAGACACATGCACATAAAAAGTGAAGGGATGGAAAAACATTTACCATGAAAATTGAAGCAAAAAGAAAGGTGGTGTATCAATACTCATATCAGAAAAAAATAGACTTTGAAACAAAGACTGTAACAAGAGACAAAGAAGGACACTGCATAATGATATAAGGGGAAAGACCAACAAAAGGATATAATAATTGTAAATACTTATACACCCAACATGAAACCCCTAAGTAAAGAAAGCAGCTATTAACAGATGTAGAGGAAGAAATTGGTAGTAATACAATAATAAGAGGGGACTTTGACATCCCACTTACATCGATGGATAGATCCTTCAAACATAAAGTCAAGAATGAAACATTGGCTCTGAATGGCATATTGGGCCAGATGGGTCTAACAGATAAATTCAGAATATCCCATCTCAAGGGAGTGGAGTACACATTCTTATCAAGTACACATGGCACATTCTCCAGGACTGATCATTTATTAGGGCATAAAAAAAATCTCAACAAGTGAAAAAAGACTGAAATCATGTCATACATCTTTTCCAACCACAACAGTTGAAACTGGAAATCAATCACAAGAAAATTTGGAAGGAACACAACTACATGGAAGCTAAATAACATACTACTAAACAATTAATGGGTAAACAAAGAAATTAAAAAAAATAAATACATATATGAAGACAAGTGAAAATGAGAACACAATGGATCAAACCCTTTGGGATCCAGCAAATACTGTCCTAAAGGAAAATACTTTTATATCTTTCATTTTATGAAAGTATGTTTAGGAATATTCTATCACTGTCTCCTCTCTCTTGCAGAATGGGGTCTCCCCAATGGCAATAAATTTCTTTTTTTTTTAATGATTTTTTTTATTTATTTCTAAGAGAGAGAGAGACAGAGTGACCAGGGGAGGGTCAGAGAGAGAGGGAGTCACAGACTGAAACAGGCTCCAGGCTCTGAGCTGGCAGTCAGCACAGAGCCCGACGCGGGGCCCGAACCCACAAACCGCGAGATCATGACAAGCGAAAGTCGGACGCTTAACCGACTAAAACACCCAGGCGCCCCAACGACAATAAATTTCATGATATCTTACTGAAAGCATAGCAAAAAGATAACCATATTGAAAATGGAAATCTCAGGCTAACAGCTGTGTTCCAAGTGAAGACCTACCAATTCAGACTGGAGTAGAGCAAAAAATTTCAGGAAAGTTTTCTTCAAGATGATAAAACTTTTACACTACCAAATGTCTATGAATGTATTGAGAAGAGAGAGATGCACCTGAGAAGTGCTTCAGAATAAATTAGTAGTAAGTACCTATAAAATTAAGCAAGCAAAAATAAAAAAAAATTCCAAAACTAATAATGAACACAAAATAAAAACAAATCCAAAAACAGTATAATGTTACACAGAAATAATATAATATATTATATATAATAGTATAGTATAGTATAGTATACTACATATTAATATATTATTATATTATATTATGTATTAATAACTAACAAAAATTATGAAATAACTATAACTTGGAGAATAAAAAAAGAAGAAGTATGCATGTAAGTAAAAGGGTCACTGAAGCGATCTTGAAAAAGATTGAAGAAAAAGTCTCACATTTCATAGTGGAAAATCAATCAACAATGCTTAGCATTGAAAAATCAAGAAGTGGTCATATAAACAGATAAAAGAGAGACTGCTAGGTATTTCCCAATATCTGTCTTCTCCTTCTTCCAGAGTAATAAAAACTTTAGCTGGGCATATGGCTGCCCAGAATCTAACTGCATTTGCAACTTCCTTTTGTTAGGTATGATGATGGAACTAATCTTCAGTTAATGGGATAGAAGTGAATGTGTCTTGTGACAGTTTCTGGGAATCCTCTTTAAAAGATAGTTGGTACACACCCCTTGACTCTTCTTTTACTCCCTCTCTATCTTGCTTCCTGGACCATAAGTGTCATAATTTTGGACATTGTGGACTAGGGGTACATCATAGAAGGGGCAGAATTGAAGGTGGAAGATGCCAGAGTCTCTGAGAAATTCATAGAGTAGAACTGCCATGCCAGTTTTAAGTTGTATATCCTTGGACTTGTACATGAAATTAAAATATCTTGTCTGAATTACTGTTATTTTGAGTCCTTCTGTTACAGCCAAACCTAATTCTACTTAATACAACATATTATTTCATAGGGGCTCCTGGGTGGCTCATTCGGTTAAGATCCGTCTTCGGCTCAGGTCATGATCTCACAGTTCATGGGTTTGAGCCCCGCGTTGGGCTCTGCGCTGACAGCTAGCTCAGAGCCTGGAGCCTGCTTCTAATTCTGTGTCTCCCTCTGTCTCTGACCCTCCCCTGCTCACACTGTCTCTATCTCTCTCTCAAAAATAAATAAAACATTAAAATTAAAAAAATACAACATATTATTCATAGATGAAGGTAAAAAGTGGTTGATTCCACCTATTGAAAAATAGGAGGAGGGGAAGAATAAAGAATGTTGGTTTTATAGCAAGTATGACACAACTCAACTCCTTAAGTTGTGTGCATATATAACTTCAATTTGAAAAATAAAAATGATAAGAACAAAAACACATGTTCTGAAGTTCCTTATTCTTGGCATTTAGGCTTCTCATACCATTATCCCACTCCAATTCCTCTTCAGTCATTTGTATTCTTGTGTATCCAAACTCCTTAAAAATAGGAAAAATGTCTAATGCATTTCTATTTCTTTGTTAGTATACATAACATAGCATACTCAGTAAATGCAGGATTTAATTTTATTTTCCATCTGGATCCTAACAAAACAAAAAGCAAGACTCTAAACAAGACAGTATTTATTTTGAGAATAGCAATTATTTTTCGAAATCTGTTCTTTGTGGTTTCTCCCTATATTCCCTTTTTCTTCATCTATGTATGTAAAAATACTTTATTTCTTCCTTTAGAAGAAAGATGCAGTTTGTCATTTGTTCTTTGATAGCATTTCCCTCTTGATCTTCTGGGAAGAATCTCCAGTGTGAGCTGAAGCTTGCTCATACTTCCTTGAAAAAGTCAACTGTTATCATCTCTTCTGAATTCCATATTGAATGATCCATGAAATCGGCCATGGTGGGATTCTTCAGCCACATAAATCAAGAAATGCTATAAATGTTTTTTTTTCTTAGCTGTTCGTTAAACATTTATGAGCATACTAATAATTAAATCTCATATCTACATTTTTCAGATTGAACATAAACTACTGTACCCATGACTGGTCAATATAATTTTTCAGTCAAACATTCATTACATAATATGTGATATCTATTTCATATTACCTCATGTGATGTTTTAAACAATGTTGCTGAGATATATTTAACATACCATACAATTCACTTATTTCATGTATACAGTGAAAAAGTTTGTTAAATATATTTACAGAGTTGTGCAACAGTCACTCTAATTCCAGAATAATTTCAGCATACCAAAAAGGACCCCTATACTCATTAGCAATTATTTTTCATTCCTCTCTATCTCAATCCCTTGACAATTACTGATACTACTTTTCATTTCTATGGATGTGCCTATTCTGGATATTTCATATAAATGGAATCATAAAATATGTGGTCTTTGGTGACTGGTTTCTTTCACGTAGCGTAATTTTTTCAAGAATCATCTATTTTGTAGCATTTTTCAGTATTTCATTACTGAAATTCCATTTATATTCTATTTAAATTAAATGGAATTATTTAAATTCCATTATATTCTATATCACATTTTTCTTATGCATTCACTTCATGGACATTTGTTCTTTTCCCACTTTTTGGCTATTATGAACAATGATGTAATGAATATCCATGTATAAGTATTTTTTAAAGTTTTTATTTAAATTCCACTTAGTTAATATACAACATACTATTAGTTTCAGGTGTATAATTCAGTGTTTCAACACTTACAGACAACACTCTGTGCTCATCACAGCAAGTGCACTCTTTAATCACCAACACCTATTTATTTAATCCCTCTCAATCACCGCTTCCTTTGTAACCATCAATTTATTCTCTATAGTTAGGAGTCTGTTTCTTGGTTTCTCTCTCTCTCTTTTTCCCTTATGCTCATTTGTTTCATTAAAATAAAAAGCTTTTGCCAAGGGAATAAAAGACTGAACAAAACTAAAAGACAACCTATAGAATGGGGGAAGATATTGGCAAATGACATATCTGATAAAGGATTATTACCCAAAATATATAAAGAACTTATAAAACTCCACACCCAAAAGATGAATAATCCAATTAAGAAATGACCAGAAGACAAGAATTGACATTTTCCCAAAGAAGACATACAGATGAACAGCAGACATGAAAAGATACTCACCATCACTGATCATCAGAGAAATACAAATCAAAAGTACCATGAGATCACCTCACACCTGTCAAATGGCTAAAATTTACAACACAAGAAACAACAGGTGTTGGTGAGGATCTGAAGAAAGGGGAACCCTCTTGCACTGTTTGTAGAATGTCAACTTGTGCAGCTACTGTAGAAAACAGTATGGAGTTTTCTCAAAAAGTTAAAACTAGAACTACCCTGGGGCGCCTGGGTGGCTCAGTTGGTTAAGTGTCCGACTTCAGCTCAGGTCATGATTTCACGGTTCGTGGGTTCGAGCCCCGCATCGAGCTCTGTGCTAGCAGCTAGCTCAGAGCCTGGAGCCTGTCTTCAGATTCTGCATTTCCCTCTCTCTCTGACCCTCCCCTGTTCATGCTGTCTCTATCTCTCTTTCAAAAAATGAATAAAACATTAACAATTTTTTTAAAAAATACAACTACCTTATAATACAGGAATTATACTACAAGGTATTTACCCATAGAATTAAAAAAATACTAATTTGAAGGGACACATGCACCTCAATGTTTATAGCAACATTATCTATAATAGCCAAATTATGTAAACAGTGCAAATGTCCGTCCATTGACTGCTGAATGGATAAAGAAAAAGCAGTACATATATACTATGAAATATTACTCACCCATAAAAAAGAATGCAACATTACCATTTGGAAGGATTTGGATGGATCTGGAAAGTATTATGCTAAGTGAAATAAGTCAGTCAGAGATCAAGAAATACCATATGATTTCATTCATATGTGGAATTTAAGAAACAAAACAAATGGGCACATGTAAGTTTTTGAGTATACATACATTTCATTTCATAGCTAAGAGTGAAATTGCTGGGTCATATGATAACTCTGTTAAAAATTTAAGAACTGTTTTCCAACGTGGCTAAAACGTTTTACATTTTCACCAGAAGTGTACAATGGTTCCAATTTATTCACATCCTGGTCAACACTTGTTATTATTTGTCTTTTTTATTATTGCCATCATATTGGCTATTAAGTGGTACCTCATTGTGGTTTTAATTTCCACAATGACAAATGATATTGAACATATTTTTTGTGTGTTTATTGGCCATTTGCAAATCTTTTTTGGATAAATGTATATTCAAATTCTTTGCCCATTTTCAATTGCATTATTTACCTTTTTATTGAATTCTTATGAATTTACGAATTCTTTACATACTCTGAATACAAGCTCCTTATCAGATATGTAATTTGAAAATACTTCCCCCATTCCGTGGCTTGCCTTTTTCACTTTATTGATGTTCTTGTTTATAGCACCTCATGCAATTTTTATAGAGCTTTCTTTTATGACAATTTTCAATCACAGCATGAAAATTATTGAAAATGTCTTACCCGAACGATTTCACAGTCAACATTCAATTCAGTTGCAACTGCTTCAATTTTCTCTCTACACACAGAACCAAGGCTGGTCATGCCATTGTCCCAGTACTTCTTAAGGGTGGCTAAATCTCGGTCACTGAACTGAGTGCGGTCTTGTAGCTGTAAAACAGATTTAAAATAATTAGAACAATAAAAGAAAAGAATACTATAGAGAGGATAATCTGGACGATCTATGCTAGGCTACTTTCAACACATAATAGCAACTAAATTAATTTCACAGTTCTTAATATGTGTTCCCCGTTTTGAAATGGGTCTTTCCATGATATTTCCGTAACACGAAAGTGTGTTGGAATAAAGTAAGTAAAGACAAATTTAACTGTTAGAGATTAAATAGTATTTTTTTTAAACTTGTTGGTTTTAGTTTTAATTTTTACAGGTTTTTAAAGTAGGCTTCACACCACTTGTGGGGCTTGAACTCACAACCCTGAGATCAAGAGTTGCATTCTCTGCCAACTGAGTCAGCCAGGTTCACCAGTAAATAAGCAGTATTGATTTTAAATTATTGTAATCACATAAATAATACATTGTATTTTCATTGTAGAAAATAAAGATAATTTTTCATAAAGAGAGAATTTAAATCACCCACAATTCTAGAAACAGCACTTGTTAATATTATTTTCTAAGATACACGTATTCACATTCACACTACATACATTTAAAAAATAATAGTCAAGATCACATCACTATGGTGTCTTTTGACAAGTTAATCTAGATTTGCCATGTGTAGGTCTTGTACTAATGTTATAATAAATTAAAAGTGTAAATAAGAGAGGTGTAAGAAGAGATGTGTAAGAAGATAAGGTAGCCTTTAATAATCATATTTATGAATTCAGAAAATTTCATAATAACCTTATCGGTTTTGTTCTTAGATTTTTTATTCCAATAAACTATAGACTTTATATGTTATTTTAATTCAATGAATTCTGGAGGCAACTGAAGGAAGTAAATTAGAAGCATGATAGAACAAGGACTTCCATTTTACTGATAAGGAGTCGGGAAAAGCAGGGTCAAAGGACTCACTCAACAAGGCACAGAATGTCCATCACAGAACTAAAAATATATATCTGATTTTTTTCTAGTAGCTTCATCCCTATGTCTCCAATGATCTAAAGGGGTGGTAAAAAATATATAAAAATAGATTTTAATTAAAAATCTATATCCTGCAAAGCTCTTGTATGTATATGCATGTTTTTGTGATGAAAAAATAAGAATGAAAGAGCAAGAGAGTGAGAGAGAAAGCCTATGCTAGTGAGTTGAGGTGAAAGGCTGCAAGTCATGGAATGAGGTATGAGGTTCTATTGCTGCCTTCTGCCTAAAAAGGTGGTCTGGTCTCACAGAGGCTACACCTCGAATCCTTTGTAGATGTAAACTGATTTCAATATTCCGTTTCTTGATGAAATTTAAAATGGAACCCTCTCCTAAATTGGATTTAAATAACAATAGAAAATAATGTATACAACATATAAAACATGACTTAAATGTAAAAGTTATCATAGCTAAAACTGGCATAATACTAAAAAAGTGCATATTTGTTTTAAAGCTACAACCCTTTGAAAAAGAATTTTATTTTTAAAAATATTTTTAATGTTTATATTTTTATTTTTGAGAGAGAGAGTAACAGAATGTGAGCAGGGGAGGGCCACAGGGAGAAGGAGACACAGAATTCAATGCAGGCTCCAGGCTCTGAGCTGTCAGCACAGAGACCGATGCGGGATCAAACCCACGAACCATGAAATCGTGACCTGAGCCAAAGTTGATGGCTTAACGAACTGAGCCACCCAGGTACCTTTGAAAAAGAATTTTAAACATCAAGAGGGAAAGCAATGTATTAATTCGTGGTTTATGACCAAAAGAGTGAAGTCAGATTGTATAATTAATGTGTCTATTCATAGGCAATATAGTACAGTTGTTCTGTGTGTATGTTAATCATTCAACAAAGATAAATTATAAATTTGTTCTTCCTCTACTTAAAAAGTCTTGATGAGTAGCATCTATTGTAAGTTCCAAGTTACACGTTCCTGATGATGAAAATATGCCATACAAGAATTTTTAATCAAATGGAATAAGCCTCACATTATTTACAACAGAAAAAGCTCATTAGGTTCCCATTGTATATTGATCATACAATAGTTTTGTAGCTAAAATAAAACAGAAAGCAAAATAAATGGTAATAAGGTTCTAGGTAGATTAAAATAATCCACCATAACAGCCAGCATAAATGTTCTTATATATTTTCATTGCATCAAGTTCTCCAGTGCCATCCAGCCTACATTACTGTCAGAATGAAAGAAATAATGAACAGAATGCTGAACACACTCAGCCAATTAACTTGTAATTCATTTAGAGGATACCTGAAGCTGATTCATCTCTTAAATTGAATGAAATAAAACCTGACTCGATTTGTTAGAAATGTGGTGGGGTCTCAACATTACCAATGTTGAAGGCAAGCTATTATGATGATGTCTATTGAGTAGAAGCTTATGGGGGAAGAATAGTTAATTTAAAGTTCTTAAGAGCATCTTATCCAAGAAAATAATGTTATCAAAATAATTTGGCATTAAAATGTAAATGTCGATTTAGAGAAGAATAAAAAGGTGGACACAAAGGATAAGGTACATTCTGCTCTCAAGTTAAAAACAGTTTTGTTTTTTGGCCCCTCCTTTGAATTCTTTAGGATATAAACCCAGAAGTGGGAATTGCTGGATCATATGGTAATTCTACTTTAAATTTTTGATAAATCATAATACTATTTTTTGTAGTGGCTGTATCATTTTATATACTCTCCAACAGTGCACAAGTGTTCTAATTTCTCCACATGCTCACCAACACTTGTTAATTTCTGTGATTTTTTTAAACACAGAAGTAGTCATCCTAAAGAGTTGTGAAGTGATACTGCATTGTGGTTTTGATTTACATTTACCTGATGATTGGTTATGTTGGCATCTTTTCATATGCTTGTTAGCCATTTGTATATTTTCTTTGGCATATTTCTATTCAAGACCTTTGCTCATTTTTTAATTAGGTTATTTTGTGCTGTCATTCATTTGTAAGGGTTCTTTATATATTCATAATGTTTATCTTTCATATTCTGATAATTTCTAGCCTATGAGTTTCTAAGATATATTACTGTGATGATTAATTTGGGGGATTAACTTGACTGGGTCATAGGATGCCCAGACATTTGGTCAAACAATATTCTGGGTGTGTCATGTGAGGGTGTTTGTAGGTAAGATTAACATTGGAATAAATAGGTTGAATTAAGCAAATTGCTCTTCCTAATGTAGATGAGCCTCATCCAATAAATTAAAGACCTGAATCGAGCAAAAGGGCTGAGTAAGGGGGTACTCTGTCTAAGTGATGAGCTAGAATGTTGGTCTTTTCTGGCCTTTGGACTGGGACTGAAACATTGGCTCTTCTTGGGTCTGAAGCCTGCTGCCTTTTGGAATGGATCTTGCATTACTGACTGCCCTTGTTCTCAATCATTTAGACTTGGACTGAAACAATAGTTTGGCTCTCCTAGGTCTCTATCTTACTAAGTGAAGATCTTGGGACTTCTCAGCCTCTATAATTGTATGGGTCAATTCCTTGTAATAAATCTCTTTCTCTGCAAATATGCATACATCCTGGTACTGTTTCTCTAGAGATGCCTCGTTAATATAATCTCTTTATAATCCCAATACCACTTACATTTATGCTTGTAAAGAACTTCCCTCAGTTTTACACTACAGTTGTTTAAGTATGGGGTATCATGAATCTTTAGTCCCAGGAGTATTGTCATCCGAATTCATGATCCAACATCCTTCTAAAGTCACCATATGTGAAAATTTACATTTTCATTTCAATTTTTTAAAAAAGAAAAAGATTAGCAGTCAATTCTAAAGTTTGAATTGACATTACCCAGCTAACCTTTTAGTGGTCACATGCAGTTTCAATTACAATCCTCTACCACAGGAATGTCATAAAAAAAAAAAAAACTGCAGAAATAAAAATCTTCTATCTACTGATAAGCCAAAGTAAAGAAAAACTCAAATTACCATATATAAACTTTAAAACATTGGATGTAGATAACAACTTGTTAGGGACGCTTGGGTGGCTCAGTCGGTTAAGCGTCCGACTTGGGCTCAGGTCATGATCTCAGGGTTTGTGGGTTTGAGCCCCGCGTGGGGCTCTGTGCTGACAACTAGCTCAGAGTCTGGAGCCTGTTTCGGATTCTGTCTCCCTCCCTCTCTCTGACCCTCCCCTGTTCACGCTGTCTCTCTCTTTCTCAGAAATAAATAAAAACATTATTAAAAAAAACAAGACATTTTAAAATAAGACATTGACTTATCTTCTTTGGGAAGAATTAAATAAGTGTTTTCTCTAAATTTAACAGGCAACAGTCTCACTATAAAATAAAGGAATTGCTGGTAAGCTTCTGTGTACAAGAGCAAACTTGCTCAAAACAAAACAACTTTGTTTTGATAAATAAATAACTTTCATACAATAAGACCCATCACTTCAATATGCATACTAAAATTTTATTCTCCAGCAACAAAATTAAAAGCCAGAGGCAACAGAAATTCTGATTATGATGGGCACATGGTAAGTAGAGGCTTAGGACTAATGACATGGAGCGAGCTTCAATTTTCCTCACCGCAAAATAGTGGGAATTAAGTAAATCCTGAATTTTAATTTTAGCTCTATCTTTTCCTAGTTATGAACAAATGACCTAATCTCTGAGGCTTAGTTTTCTTACCTGAAAATGATAATAATGCTATCTACCTCATAATATTGGTCAAAGGATTAAAAGGGAAACCCCACATAAAACAAATCATGCTCATAGAGGGACCCAATAAATATTAGTCATTCTCTGATGCTTACCTCCCACACACCCACCCACCTCTATCCTAAACAGGAAGTATAAAGTACTATTACGGGGAGACTAATTTATAAACACCATATATACCTGACAGAATAACCTATTTTATTTAGAAAGAGGTGCAGTAGTTGAGCATGCTTGGAATTTGCTCCAGCTTCTTTATGAAGGGCAACTAATCCTACCTACCATTTCCTTCTTATAGAAATTATACACTTGCATATATTTAAGACAGAAGATGTACCTTTTTGAAAATACGTATTTGAGTCATGAGCCCCATGAAACACAGATGTCACTTGCATAATAGCTGGCATGTGAAAAAGTCTGATTTCCTGCCTTGCTAGTATCATCATGTCACCATGGCTGCTCAGATTCACATTTGGTACTGCCAGTTACACTGTGCTCCCTGAGGAACCTTCTATGTTGACTAAGTTAAATATTGGGGCCCAATACCCTGAATCAAAGTTCTAGAGCTGAAGCGCAAACTGCTGTAGGCTTCTTTTGCAGTATGGCTGGCTGTCTATTTCCACCGTTTCTCCTGTTAACTTCCTAGAGTTCTTATACACTGGCTGTATTTGTCCATTATTCATTTAGTAATTAGTAAGGTTAGGAAGAATTTAGTTTAAAAAATAAATCAAAATTGGAAGCCTACACCAAAATGTAATTTGAAAGGAGTCTCTTACTGTTACAATAAAATGAGGTTTTAAATGTATTCGAATGTTCAGATCTAATAAAACAGCAACCATAACATAGAAAGGATAAGAATGTATCATAGGGGCGCTGGGGTGGCTCAGTCAGTTAAGCCTTTGACTTCAGCTCAGGTCATTGATCTCATGATTCATGGGTTCGAGCCCTGCATCAGGCTTTGTGCTGACAGCTCAGAGCCTGGAGCTTACTTCAGATTCTGTGTCTCCCTTTCTCTGCCCCTCCCCTTCTCATGTTCTGTCTCTGTCTCTGTCTGTCTGTCTCTCTCTCAGAAATAAACATTAAAAATATATTTAAGGGGTGCCTGGGTGGCTTAGTTGGTTAAGCGTCCGACTTCTGCTCAGGTCATGATCTCACAGTTCATGGGTTCGAGCCCCGCGTCGGGCTCTGTGCTGACATCTAGCTCAGAGCCTGGAGCCTGCTTCGGATTCTGTATCTCCCTCTCTCTCTGACCCTCCCTGATCACACTGTCTCTCTCTCTCTCTCTCCTTCAGAAATAAATAAAAACTATTTAAACAATTTTTAAAAATAAAAAAATATATTTAAAAAAAGATGGTATCACGGAAATAGAGACAAAGGATGTAAGCATATTAGCAAATCAGGTAGTGAAGCATGGAGGAAAACATACATAATTTTTCCTTACATGTCTCTTACTACCTCAACCCAACAGCAGAAAGTGTTATTATATTTTTCAATGCTAAGTAAATTTTTGGCATCATATGTATAAATATGCATATCCATATTTAATACACAATTTTAAGATACATTGAATGAAAATAATATTAAGCATAACCTTATATGAGGAGAGAAATCAGTGGTAAGTTTTTGACTAGATAGGATCTTTTGTTAGCCAATTAACATTATTGGGTATGTGGTATATAAAGTATACAGCAGTATTGGCTATAAGTTTACATTTGCTGCCACTAAAACTTCTTGATCAAAGATTATATAAACTAAAACCCCAGAAAACTTTTGCCTTCTAAATTCTTCTTTTCTTTTATCTCATATCATTGTATAGGTATTTATTTGCCCTTACAGTCACTTTTAAAAATACTTATATTTTACTGAAATAATGTATAACATAGATCTAAAAATGAGAATTGTGAATTGTTCTTTAAAATGTAATTAAACTCCAAAAAGTATGACTTTTAAGACAGTGTTCTTATCTGAGAATAGGAAACCTTCTGCAATGAGTATAAAACAACATTTATTTATATAACATTTAGACATTTGATTTGTGGCATGTGACAGACAAGACAATCTAATAAAATATCTACATAGCAAGATATTATCCCTCCACACCCACTCCTGCCTTAAAACCCCCAAGTGAAAGACATAAATAATCCATAATTACTCTGACAACTATATTAAAAATATTCATACTTTTAAATAACAGCATTAAGATAATTAATGTCATTAAGTTGCCCCAATAAGACCTATATTGTTTACATTAAAACTAGGCCATTTAAAAATAAATTATGAGTATATTCATAAAGGCCGTTTTGAAAATTGTTAAAAATAATAAAACAGAAGTCCATAAGAATTTTAAAAGGAATAAGACCTAATATAGAGAAATTCCATGCCTTACCAGCCAGGATGTCCCTATCCTACCCATTGTGAAGGAATTAAGAAGAGCTACTCTGAAGAGTAGCACAATAAATTCAAAATCCAAATTCATTTGATTTGGGCATTTTTTATTGAAAACAGAAAACATTGTTTTCAGATGGACTTTGGTCTTTGTTTGGAAACCCTGGAATCTGGTAATTAATGTGGATTAGCAAGAAGATTTAGTTTTGAGCCTTGGCACCTTGAATATTGTGGCAAAAGAGTATGGATTTAAAAACCCAAACTACAAAGTGTCTTGAATTATGTAAAAATGTTATGTTAAAAAAAGAAAAATAATTCTTAAACAGTTTTCAATAACCAAATAAAGTTATGATCATTTTGAAAATTTGAACAATATATGAAATCTGTAAGTGATATACATAAAATAAAAGTACAGTATTCTTGGGGCGCCTGGGTGGCTTAGTCGGTTAAGTGTCCGACTTTCGCTTAGGTCATGATCTCGCGGTTCGTGGGTTCGAGCCCCACGTCGGGCTCTGTGCTGACTGCCAGCTCAGAGCCTGGGAGCCTATTTCAGTGTCTGTATCTCCCTCTCTCTCTGACCCTCCCCTGCTCACGCTGTCTCTCTCTCTGTCTCTCCTAGAAATAAATAAAAATTAAAAAAAAAAGTACAGTATTCTCAATTCTGGCCCTTCCTAATCTATCTATAAAATAATACGACCACCAATACAAGGAAAAATCATTTTGGGGGAGTAAACTTACCCTAGCAAATGTTTAGAATTAACAAGAGTGTTTGCGGATGACTCAAATTAAGTCACCCAAAGAGAGAAAAATATATTCCTAGAAGATTTTATAATATCTCACATGAATTATGATATCTGATTTCATGAAAACATAAACCATAGCTAGAGAAATCAGGATGCAGTCCACATCCAAAAACAACTTACGAAAGAATATACATTATATTTATTTTATTCTGTAGGTAATCTTGGAAAAAAAACACTAATTTTCAGTCCATTGTTATTTTATGTTAATGTGCATTCTTTGAAGTTTTCACTAATAAAGTCAGTAATAAAGACTAAAAATGTTAGAAGGAATCAAGACTGTGTTTGGCTACCTGTTGTTGATGCATTGTTTTGTTATTACTGCACTTTTTTCTATAAAAGCACCAACCATCCCAATCTCTAGTCACACATGCATCTACTTCTAAAGTATACAGTCCTATATATTCTTAAAATCATTACTCCTGATAAGTGAGAAAAGTAATTCTATTTTTTCCAACACATTAACTTGTGACTGATGTTAACTAAACATACTGTGGTAATAATTTCACAATGTATACATATATTGAATTGTTATTCTGCACATCTTGGAATAATGCAATGTTATATGCCAATCACATCTCAATAAAATTGTAAAAAATAAAATAAAAAGACAGATATGTCATTAGGACAATAAATTGTATCCAGTTTTACTTTGGACTATGTTAGGTATATTTTATAAAAAAATTAATAGGGAATTTGTTTCCAATATTGTAGTTTAATAGTCTCTCTTGTGCATGACTAGTTATAGTGTAAATATATTTTTTTAAGTTTTTATTGAAATTTCAGTTAGTTAACAATACAGTGAAATAAATTTCAGGTGTAGAATTTAGTGAATAATCACTTACATACAATACCTAGTGCTCATCTCAACAATTGCCTTCTGAAATACCCAGCACCTATATAAACCATCCCCTGGCCTACCTCCCCTCCAGTAAGCTACAGTTTCTTCTCCATAGTCTGTCGCATGGTCTAAATCTCTTTCACCCCCGACCATGCTCATCTGTATTGTTTTTTTTAAATTAAACATATTAGTGAAATCATATGGAATTTGTCTTTCTCTGACTCACTTAACTTTAATTAGCATAATACTCTCCACTTACATCCACATTTTTGCAAATGACAAGACTTTATTCTTTTTTGTGGCTTAGTGATATTCCATTGTATATACACAGCACATCTTGTTTATCCATTCAACAGTTGATGGACATTTGTGATCTCTCCATAGCTTGGCTATTCTTTTTTAAAATTTTTATGTCTTTATTTTGAGAGACAGAGACAGAAAGCGAGTGGGGGAGGGTCAGAGAGAGAGGGAGACAGAATCTGAAGCAGGCTCCAGGCTCTAAGCTCTCAGCACAGAGCCTGACATGGGGCTCGAACCCACGGACGGTCGGATCATGACCTGAGTCGAAATCGGACACTCAACCAACTGAGCCACCCTGGCGCCCCTAGCTTGGCTATTCTTGATAAGGCTGCTATAAACATCAGGGTGCATGTACACCTTCAAATCTGTATTTTTGTATCCTTTGAGAAAATGCCTAGTAGTGCAATTGCTGGATCAGAGCTCAGTTCTATTTTCAATGTTTTCAGGAACCTCCGTACTTTTTTTTCCACAGTGGCTGCACCAGTTTGCATTCCCACTAGCAGTATAAGAGGGTTCCTCTTACTCTGCATCCTCGCCAACACTTGTTCTTTTCTGTGTTAATTTTAGCCATTCTTGAAGGTGTGAGGTGATATCTCATTGTAATTTTGATTTGTATTTCTGTGATGATGAGCAACATTGAATATATTTTCATGTGTCTGCTGACCATCTGTATGTCATCTTTGGAAAAATGTATTCATGTCTTCTGCCCATTTTTACTAGATTATATGTTTTATGGTTGTTCATTTTTACACATACTTTATGTAGATTGGATACTATCCCATTAGAAAATGTGTCATTTGATAATATCTTATACCATTCTATAGATTGCCTTTTAATTTTGTTGATTGTTTACTTTGCTGTGGAGATTATTATTTTGATCAAGTCCCAATAGTTTATTTTTGCTGTTGTTTCCCTTGCCTCAGGACACATGTATAGTAAGAAGTTGCTACAGACAATGCCGAAGAGGTTACTGCCTATGTTTTCCTCTAGAATTTTAATAGCTATCTCATATTTAGTTCTTTTATCCATTTCGAATTTTCTTTTTCTTTTGTAGAAGGTGTAATAAGTTTTCCATTTTATTTATGTATTTATTTTTTGGATGTTGCTATCCAGTTTTCCCAACATCATTTGTTGAAGAGACTATCTTTTTTCCATTGGATATTCTTTCCTGCTTCCTCAAAGATTGGTTGATCATATAGCTGTGGGTTCATTTCTGGGTTTTCTATTTTATTCTCTTAATCTATGTGTCTGTTTTTGTGCCAGTACCATACTGTTTTTATCACTACAACTTTGTAATATAGCTTGAAGCCTGGGATTATGAGGCCTTCAGCTTTGATTTTCTTTTTCAAGATTGCCTTGGCTATTCAGAAATATTTGTGGTCCCATAACAATTTTAGGATTGTTTGTTCTACCTCTGTGAAAAATGTTGGTGGTATTTTGATAGGGATTACATTAAAGAAGTACTTTGCTTTGTGGAATATAGACATTTTAACAATGTTGTTCTTAGAATCCATGAGCATGGAATGTTTTTCCATTTCTTTGTGTCCTCTTCAATTTCAATTTATTTCACCAATGTTTTATAATTTTTAGATTATATATCTTTTACCTCTTTGGTTAGGTTTATTCCCAGATATAAGTTTTGGTTGTAAGGGTTTGTATGGGATTGATGCATTGATTTTTCTTTCTATTGCTTAATTATTGTTGTGTAGAAATGCAACGGATTTATGTACATTGATTTTGTATCCTGTGACTGATGAAATCATGTATCTGTTCTAGAAACGTTGAGGAAGAGTCTTTTGGGATTTCTATATAGAGTATCATGTCATTTGCATATATAAAAATTATACTACTCCCTTGTCAATTTTGATACCTTTTATTTTTGATTGCTGAAGCTAGGATTTCCAGTACTATGCTAAATAACAGTGGCAAGACTCTACATTCCTGTCTTATTCCTGATTGTAGAGGAAAAGCTCTCAGTTTTTCCCCATTGATGGTGATATTAGCTGTGGGTTTTTTGCATATGGCTTTTATGATGTTGAGATATGTTCCCTCTGTCTCTTTTATTCATAGATTTCATAAAGAATGGATGTTGTCTTTGTCAAATGTTTTTTCTGCATCTATTGAAGAGATCGTACGGTCCTTATCCTTTCTCTTTTCTTAATGTGGTATATCACATTGATTGATCTGTGAATACTGAAACACTCTTGCAGCCCAGGAATAAATTTTGCTTAATCGTATTGAATGATTCTTTTTATGCACTTTTGAATTCAAGTTGCTAGTATTTTATTGAGAATATTTGCATCTATGTTCATCAGGGATATTGGCCTGTAATTCTATTTTTTGCAAGTTTTATTTTATTTGTTATTTCTATTTATATTTATGTATTTATTTATTTATTTTTACAATTAGTTTATTGTCAAGTTGGTTTCCATATAACACCCAGTGCTCATCCCAACAAGTGCCCTCCTCCCCCCCACACCCATCAGTCCTCAGTTTGTTCTCAGTATTCAAGAGTCTTTCATGGTTTGCCTCTCTCCCTCTCCCCCACTATTTCTCCCATTCTTCTCCTCCTTGGTCCTCCGTTAAGTTCCTCCTAATCCTCCTTGTTATGCTGAGCGAAATAAGTCAGGCAGAGAAAGACAAATACCATATGTAATTCAATTTTTTAGTCGAATCTTTATTTGGTTTTGGAATTAGAGTAATGCTGGTCTCATAGAATAAATTTGGAAGGTTTCCTTCCATTTCTATTTTTTGGAATAGTTTGAGAAGAATAGGTATTGACTGTTCTTTAAATGTCTGGTAGAATTCCCCTGTGAAGAGATCTGGCCCTGGACTTTTGTATATTGGGAGTTTTTTTAAGTTTTTTTTTAAATGTATATTTATTTTTTAGAGACAGAGAGAGACAGAACGGGAGCAGGGGAGGGACAGAGAGGGAGACACAGAATCTGAAGCAGCCTCCAGGCTCTGAGTTGTCAGCACAGAACCCGATGCGGGGCTCAAACCTATGAACCGTGAGATCATGACCTGAGGTGAAGTTGGACAGTTAACCAACTGAGCCACCCAGGTGCCTCATCTTGAGAGGTTTTTGATTAGTGATTTAACTTCTTTGATGGATATCAGTCTGTTCAAGCTTTCTATTTCTTTTGTTAGATTATATGTCTCTAGAAATTGATGCATTTTTCTCCATAATGTCTAATCTGTTGGCATATAATTTTTAATTATATTCTCTTATAATTGTTTGTATTTCTGTCATGTTGGTTGTCATTTCTCCTCTCTCATTTGTGAATCTATTTGGTTCATTTTCTTTTTGGTAAATATAGCTAGGGGATTATCAATTTCATTATTTTTTTCAAACAGCCAGCCTGGTTTATTTAATCTGTTCTGCTATTTTTTTTAAATTTTAGTTTCTGTGTCATTTATTTATGCTTTAATTCATTTAATTTCACTGCTTCTGCTGGCTTTAAGGTTTGCTCATTGTTCTTTTTCTAACTCCTTTAGGTGTAAGGTTAAATTTTGTATTTGAGGTTATTCTTGCTTCTTGAAGTAGGCCTGTATTGATATATATTTCCTGCTTATGACAGCTTTTGCTGCATCCCAAAGATTTTGGACTGTCGTGTTTTCATTTTCATTTGTCTTCATGTATTTTTTAAATTTCTTATTTGATTTCCTGGTTTACCCATTCATTCTTTTTTTTAATTTTTTAACGTCTTTATTCATTTTTTGGGGGTCAGAGAGACACTGTGAGCGTGGAAGGGGCAGGGAGAGAGGGGGACACAAAATCCAAAGCAGGCTCCAGGCTCTGAGCTGTCAGCACAGAACCCGATGCGGGGCTCGAACCTACGAACCGTGAGATCATGACCTGAGCCAAAGTCGGATACTTAACTGAACCACCCAGGCAACGCCCCCCCCACCCCCATTCATTCTTTACTAGCATGTTGTTTAACTACCATATATTTGTTGTCTTTACAAATTCTTTCTTGTGGTGGAATTCAAGTTTCATAGCATTGTAGTCAAAAAATAAGCATGGTGTGGTCTCAAAATTTCTGTACTTATTGAGGTCAGATTTGTGACTTTGTGAATAGTATGTGATCTATTCTGGAGAATGTACCATGTGCATTCAAAAAGAATGTGTATTCTGCTGCTTTGGGATGGAATGTTCTGAAAATATCTGTTAAGTTCATTTGATCCAGTGTGTCATTCAAAGCCCTTAGTTCCTTGTTGATTTTCTGCTTAGATGATCTGCCCTTTGATATAAGTGGGGTGTTAATGTCCCCCAATAGTATTATCAACAAGTTTCTTTATGTTTGTTATTAATTGATTCTTATATTGGGGTGTTTTCATATTGGGGTCATAAATATTTATAATTGTTAGATCTTGTTGGATAGTCCCCTTTATTATGATATAATGTCCTTTTTCATTTCTTGTTATAGTCATTGGTATAATCTAGCTTGTCTGATATAAGTATTGCTACTCTGGCTTTCTTTCACCTCCATTTGCATTATAAATGTTTCTCCATTCCCTAAAATTCAATATGCAGATATCTTTAGGCCTAAAATGAATCTCTTGTAGGTACGATTTATGTTTTTTTTTTTTTTTTTTTTTAATCCACTCTGACACCCTATGTCTTTTGATTGGAGCATTTAGTCCACTTAGAGTCAGAATAGTTATTGATAGATATATATTTAGTGTCATTTTATTTCTTGTTGTTTCTGGAAATTTTCTCTGTTCATTTCTCATCTTTGTCACTTTTGGTCTTTCTTTCCCAAACTCCTCTTTAATATTTTCTGCAGGGTTAGTTTAGCTGTCACAAATTCCTTTAAGTTTTGTTTGTCTGGGAAACTGTTTAGTTATTCTTCTACTCTGAATAATAGCCTTCCTGGATAGAGTATTCTTGATGCAGACTTTTTCCATTCAGCATGTTGAATATATCGTGCCACTCCCTTCTAGGTTGCCAAGTTTCTGTGGAAAGACCTGCAGCTAGCCTTATGGGTCTTCCCTTGTAAGTTGTGGATTTCTTTTTTCTTGCTGCTTTTAAGATATTTTGCTTTGTCGTTATATTTTTCAAATTTAATTACAGTATATCTTGGTGTTGTAATATATCTTGCTGTCTTGGCCTGCTTTTGTTGACTTTACTGGGAGTTCCCTTTGTCTCCAGGATCTAGATGTCTGTTTTCTTCCTAGATTAGGTAAGCTTTCAGCTATTATATCCTCAACTATATCTTCTACTCCTTTTTCTGGGACTCTATAATATGGATGTTACTGTTTGATGGTGGCACTGAGTTCCCTAAATGTATTCTCGTGATCCATAATTCTTTACCTCTTGTTTAGCTTCATTACTTTCATTAGTCTTATCTTCTACATCACTTATTCATTCTTCTACTTCTTCTAGCCTTGTGGTCATTACAGTCAGTTTAAAGTCTCAGTTACTGTATTTTTTTTTCATTTCCGACTGTTTTTATTTTTTTTAACTGCTTTATCTCTGTGGTAAGGGTACCCTGGTATCTTCCATACTTTTCTCAGGCCCAGCCAATACCCTTGTGACTGTTGCTTTAAATTCTACATCAGCCATATTACTTACAACTGTTTTCATTAGATCTCTTTCCATGACCTTTCCTTGTTCTTTCCTTTGAGATGCATTCCTCTCTTTTGCCATTTTGCGTAGGTATCTGTATTCTCTGTCTTAGAAAAGCCTGTTATTTTTTTTTGCTTCCAAGTGTAATGGCTTTATGAAGAAGAGGTCATATATTGTCCAAAGCCTGGCACTTCAGGAAGTGTCTCTGGTGTATGCTGCTGTCTTTTGGCTCCTTTTTCCCTCAGATCAGTCCTCTGCAGAGTTTTTCCTTGACTTCAGTTGGGAGTGTTTGGAGTTTGAGCTAACTATGGTGAATTTTAACTAGGTGTACTCTAGTTTGCTTGTTATATGGACCTGATGCTACTTCCACTAGAACTGAAGCCTTGCAAAAGTCTCTCTTCTAGGGACATGGCATGTGCAAGTGTTTCTGCTGGTCTTCTGGAGAAGGGGGCCACTCTGTTGGGTCTTAGGTACACTTAACCTGAGAAAAACAGTAACAGCAGAATGCAGGGGGATGGGACTTAATGGAAGCATGTTAGGTAGCCAGTTTTGGCGCTGTGCCAATTACTGAAACTGGCTTATGCTGAAATGGTGGAGGAGAGACATGGCACCAGCTACCTTCTTTGTCCCTGGACAGGTGTCTCCATGCTTGTTTCTCTCAAGGCAGCACTCCCAGAAGAGTGAATTACCTCCCCCTTGTGCCTCCCAGGCATTTTTCAAATTACCATTTTCAAGCTGTCTATCTCCTGGTTGCTTGCCTGCTTGGAGCATTGTTGTGCAATTTGGGCAAAGCCTGCTGTCTTTTAAAACTTCAAACTCTAGGGACATTCTGTGGCAAAAGCCTACACTAACCTGGGTGAGGGTCTTGCCGTGCTGGGACAGATGCAGGTTTGACCAAAAAGGGCAATCACACTAGAGTATTGGGTCATGGGACTTGGAGGAAGTATGCTGAATAGACCCTGTCAGGGTGAAAACCTTTAGCAGGCATCTCCATGCCTATGCTGAGGGGTGGGAGAGGGAAATGACACCCACTGGCTCTTTTGTCCCCAAAGATACATCTGTGAGTGTCACCTCTCACAGATGAGCTCCAATAAGAGCAGTCTCTTCTTTATGTGCCTTAGATGATCCTCACATCATGCTATCAGCCTCAGGGTTGTTTGCCTGCCTTTCTCTCCAGAAGTAGGGCAGCACTCTCAGGGTTCTTTCCCAGCCAAGCCTGGTAATCTTTAAAATTCCAGTCTTTGAGCCCCACTCGTTGCAAAAATTCATGAAAATCAGCTCCTCTCTTTTTGCAGCCAATGACTTTGGGGAAGTGAACTGTTCTCCTTGTGTATTTCCTTGTGCAATATCTCGCTCGCTCGCTCTCTCTCTCTCTCTCTCTCTCTCTCTCTCTCTCTCGGCTCTTTTCTGGGCTTTCTATTCTGTTCTATTCAGCTATGCATCTGTCTCTGTGACTGTACCATACTGTTGTGATGACTATGACTTTGTAGTATATTGTGAAATTCTGGATTGTGATACCTTGAGATTTCTTTTTCTTTCCTGAGATTATTTTGGCTCTTTGGGGTCTTTTGTGGTTCCATACACATTTTAATGCTATTCATCTAGTTCTGTGAAAAATGCTGTGTGTATTTTGATATGGATTGCATTGAATCTGTAGATTGCTCTTGGCGGTATGGACATTTTAACAACATTAATTCTTCCAATCTATGAGCATAGAATATTTTTTCCTTTGTGTTGTCTTCAATTTCTTTCATCAGTTGTTTGTAGTTTTCCATGTATATGTCATTTACCTCCTTTGTTAAGTTTATTCCTAGTTTGTGTGTGTGTAACTGTAAATGGAATTGTTTTCTTAATTTCTCTTTCTCCTACTACATTATTAGTATGTAAAAATGAAACCAGTTTTGGGGTTTTGACTTTGTATGCTACAATTTTATTGAATTCCCTTTTACTTCCTAAAGTTTGTTTTGTGGAATCTTTGGAGTTTTCTATATATAGTGTCATGTCATCTTCAAATAGTGACCATATAAATTCTTCCTTGCCAGTATGGATGCCTCCTTTTCCTTTTCTGATTGCTGAAGCTAGGACTTCCAATGTGATGTTCAATAAAAGTCTTGAGAGATGGCACATCCCTTAGAGGATCCATTTAAAGATCACCTTGCTTATGATGCTAGCTGTGGGTTTTTCATATATGGTCTTTATGATGTTGAAGTATGTTCTCCCTAAATCCACTTTGTTGAGAGTTTTTATCATGATTGAATGTTGAATTTTGTCAAATGCTTTTTCTGCATCTTTTGAAATAATCATATAACTTTTATTTGTTTTATTGATATGGTATATTACATTGATTGACTTGGAAATACTGAACCATCTTTTCATTCCTGGAATGAGTCCCACTTGGTTGCAGTGAATTATCTTTTTAATTTTTTAATGTATTGCTAAATGTAGTTTGTTAATATTTTGTTGAAAATATTTGTGTCTATGTTCATCAGAAATATTGGCCTACAGTCTTCCTTCCTTCCTTCCTTCCTTCCTTCCTTCCTTCCTTCCTTCCTTCCTTCCTTCTTTCCTTCCTTCCTTCCTTTTTGGTATCCTTTTCTAGTTTTGGTATTAGGAGAATGTTGACCTTGTAGAATATGTTTGGAAGCTTGACTTCATCTTCTATTATTTGAAATAGATTTAGAAGAACAAGTGTTAATTATGCTTTAAGTATTCCAAAGAATTTACTAATGAATTCATTTGATCCTGGGCATTTATATTTTGTCAGGTTTTTGATTACTGATTAAATTATATTACTATTAATTGATCTGTTTAGATTCTTTAATTCTTCCTGATTCCTTTTTCGAAGGTTGTATGTTTCTAGGAATTTATCCATTTCTGTGTTGTCCAATTTGTTGGCATATGATTTGTGTAGAATTCTCTTATAATCTTTTGTATTACTGTTGTTTCAGTTTTTAGTTCACCTCTTTCATTTCTGAGTTTATTTATTTGGATCTTTCATCTGAGTCTAGCTAAAGGTTTTTTGTCATCAGTCTGGCTAAGGGTTTATCAATTTTGTTTATCTTTTCAAAGGACCACTTCTCGGTTTCATTTACTTTTGTCTTTATTTTTCCTTCCTTCTTTCTTTCTTTCTTTCTTTCTTTCTTTCTTTCTTTCTTTCTTTCTTTCCTTCTTTCTTTCTTTTGTCTCTATGTCATGTCACTTGGACTATTCTTTCTCTAGATCTTTTAGATTTTAGATTACATTGTTTATTTGAGCTTTTTTTCTGGTTTCTTGAGGTACACTTATGTCAGTACAGATTTCCTTACAACTGTTTTCACTGTGTCTCAAGGAATTTGACTGATGTATTTCCATTTTAATTTGTCTCTAATAATTTTTTATTTCAACTTTGATTGCTTCATTGACTCATTGGTCATTTAGTTTTTGTTTGGCCGCCATGTGTTTGTGTTTTTACAGTTCTTTTCTTGTGATTTATTTCAAGTTTCATGCTGCTATGGTCAGAAAGGAAGTATGATGTGATTTCAGTTTTGTTAAATTTATTGGTATTTGTTTTGTAGCCTAACCTGTAATCTATTCTGAAGAATGTTCCACTTACACTTGAAATGAATATGTATTCTGTTTTTGGATGGAAAGGTCTGTATACATCTGGTTGGAGCATTTGGTCTACTGAGTCATTAAAAGCCAATTATTTTATTGATTTTTTTGCTTATATGATATATATATATATTGATGTAAGTGGGGTGTTAAAATTTCCTACTATTATCGTACTAGCATAATTTTCTCCCATGGTATCCATTAATATTTGTTTTATGTATTTGTTTTATAAATATTTACAATTGTTACATCTTCTTGTTAAATTGATCTCTTTATCATTTTGTAATGTGCTTATTTGTCATTTTACAGTCTTTATTTTAAATTATTTTTGTTTGACATAAGTATGATCACTCCTTTCTTCTTCATTCCAAGTTACATGGTAAATGCTTTTCTATACCTTCACTTTCAGTTTGTATATATTTTTAGGTCTAAAGTGAGTCTATACCAGGCAGCATACAGATAGATCTTTTTATATGTTTTTTTTTGTTTTTTTTTTTTTTTTTTTTTTTTTTTTTTTTTTTTTTNGAGAGAGACAGCGTGAACAGGGGAGGGTGAGAGAGAGTCACAGACTGAAACAGGCTCCAGGCTCCGAGCTGGCAGTCAGCACAGAGCCCGACGCGGGGCTCGAACCCACGAACCGCGAGATCATGACGTAAGCGAAAGTTGGACGCTTAACCGACTAAGCCACCCAGGTGCCCCAAATAGGTCTTTTTAAAAATCTATTCAGTCACCCTATCTTTTTTATTGGAATATTTAAGCCATTTACATTTAAAGTAATTATTTACAAGTATGTATGTATTGCCATTTTGTTAGTTAAAAAAAAACTTAGTGTTTATTTTTGAGAGAGGGGCCAGGGACAGAGAGAGAAGGAGACAGAATCAGAAGCAGGCTCCGGGCTCTGAGCTGTCAGCACAGAGCCCAATGCAGAGCTTGAACCCACAAGCCATGAGGTCATTACCTGAGCTAAAGTTGGGCACTCAATCTACTGAGCCATCCAGGTGCCCCTCCAGTTGTTTTTATAATTCTTATCTCTTCCTTTCTTCTCTTGCTCTCTTCCTTTGTGATTGATGCATTTCTGCACTGTTATGTTAGGCTTTCTTTCTCTATAACTTTTGTGTATCTATTATATATTTTAGGTTCATGATTATCATGGTATGCATATATAACTTCCTATGTATATAGCAATCTATATGAAGATGATGGTATTTTCAGTTCAAACATTCAAATATATTCTTTCAAAACTTATTTTTTACTTCCTCCTCTACATTTTATGGATATAATGTCATATTTTACATCTTTTTATTCATAGTTTTCTTACATGTAGTTACATCATTGTCTTTTTCATTTTAAGAAGTCTTTCTAACATTTCTTGCAAAGCTGATTTAGAGTAATATACTATTTTACTTTTGTTTGAGAAACTTTTTATCTTTCTTTCGATTCTGATGGAGAGCATTTCTGGGCAGAGTATTCTTGGTTGTAGGTTCTTTCCTTTCAGCACCTTGAATATATCATGCCACTCCCTTCTGGCCTATAAACTTTCTGCTGAAAAATCAGAATTGAAGAATAAAATAACTGAAATAAAAAATATACGACAGTAAACCAACAATAGATTAGTAGATACAAAAGAATGTACCAGTGATCTGGAAATTAGAGTAATAAGCACATAAGCTGAAGAGAAAAAAAGTATAAAAAACATGATGATAGGTTAAGGGATTTCTTGGGCAACCTGAAGCAAACAAACATTGCATTCTAGAGTTCACAGAAGAGAAAGAGAAAATGGAAGAGGCAGAAATTTATTTGAAGAAATGATAACTGAAAATTTCCCTAACTTAGGGATGGAAATAGACATACAGGTTTAGGTAGCACAGAGAGTTCTAATAAATAAATAAATAAATAAATAAATAAATAAACCCAAGGTGGTCCATACCATGACACATAATAATAAAAATGTCAAAGGTTAAAGATAAATAGACAATTTAAAAACAGCAAGAAAGAAGTAAAAAATTGTATACAAGAGAAACCTTTGGTTGCTTTAAGGCTCTCTGCACAGAGGATACCCTGGAGGGATGGCTCAATCCAAGGCAGGGTACAAGCAGTGGAGACTGTAAGGTACTCTGTGTATGATTTGCCCTGGCAGGGCAACTAAAATGAAGTGGGTGAGGCCTGGTGTGGCCTCTGGACTCTTTACACAGCTGAAGCTGAAGTGGGTGCAAGCCACATGTATTGAGGTGCTCAGCACAGGGGGTGCTCTGGGCAGACAACTGGAGCTGTGGCTGGTGTGGGTTGAGGTTTTCCAGAGCACTCCGTGCAAGGGTGCCCTGGTAGATTTGTTGTAACTGAGGCTAGTGGAGTCTAAGGGTTCCTAGGGTGCTTTAAATAAGGAACACCCTGGTGGGTTGGCTGGATCCAAAGCAGACATCAGCTGGGCTGTTTCAGAACACTCTACATTGGGGTGTCCTGGCAAGCTTCCTGAAACCTAAGCGGTGTAGGCCTGTAATGTTCTGGGGTGCTTTGTGCCTGACGTAAAGGCCGGAGCTGTAGTGAGCATTGATTAGAGACATCCAGGTGTGCCTTCCGTGTGGCTGCCTCATTTGGAAGGACGGAGCTGGTGTGGTCTGGGGTCCTGCCTGGGACTCACTGAGATGGGAAGCCAGTTACAACACCTGGATCGTGCACTGGTCTGTGCTTTCAAGGCGTATGGTAAGTGTAGATTGTGTCTGAGGTCTGCCAATAGAATATTCCCTTCAATTTAGTATTCCAATTTATCCATTTGTCTATTGAAAGACATCGTGGTTGTTTCCAGGTTTTTTTTGTTGTTGTTGTTTTTGTGATCATGAATAAAGTTGTTATAAATATTTGCATGCAGGATTTAAGTAGACATACATTTACAATTCAGTTTGGTAAATACTTAAGAGTGTAATCACTGGAGCCTATGGGAAGAGTATATTTAGATTTTTGAGAAACTTTCAGACTGTACTTCAAAGTGATTGTACCATTTTTCATTCTCACCACCAATAAATGAGAATTTCTTTTTCTTCTTATCAGCAATTGCTATTCTCTAAGTTTTGGATTTAGCCATTCTAATGGGTGTACAGCATTTTGATGCAAAACATATACAGTCAAATATGACATAGAATTTTGACACTAAGGACATGGTGCTTTGCAAAATCACCTTTGCATTAAACTTTCAGGATTTGTTTGATTCAGAATAATATCAAAAACTGTAACTTAATTTGAGCTTAAACATGTGTTTATGCCAAAATTTACACGTGCTTAGAAAATGTTTTTTAAAAGTCTAGGGTTATCAGCTTCCATATGATTTGGGGAAAATTCACAGTAATTAACTCATGTTACCCATCATCTCAGAATATAGTGTTTGCCCCCCCCCAAAAAAAAAGTGCTTCCTATTTTTGCATGTAGAAAATGCTAGACTGACCAAACCTTCCAGTAACTTTTGCTTTGAAGTATCCAGAAACCCCAATGTAAATAAAAAGATTGAGACACACTGATACATAAAAATAAGGGTTAAGTAGAATGTTTTTTGTACTTTGTCTATATAACTAAAAAAGGAAGGGATTTGATGAAGGTCAAAAGGTACAAACTTTCAGATATAACATAAATAATTACTAGGGGTGTAATGTACAGCATGTTGACTATAGTTAATACTGTTGCATAGTATATTTGAAAGTTATTGAGAGAACAGATCCTAAGAGTTCTTATCACAAGGAAAAAACTTTTTTCTCTCTCTCTCTCTCTCTCTTTTTTTTTGTATCTATACGACATGGTTGATGCAAACTAAACTTACTGTGGTAATCATTTTACAATACACGTAAATCAAATCATTATGCTGTATGCCTTGAATTTATACATTATGGTATGCCAATTATGTTTCGATAAACTGGGGGTGCTAAATTTCCTTTTGATAATATTGAGACTGCCTATTCCAACACAAAATGGACAAAAAAGTAAATAAAAAATCCAGAAGAATATATTATAAAATTATCATTTGGAAGCTATATTACTATAGTAAGATAAAAAGCCATGTCTGCATTGCATATTTTAACAAATGACAAAGAGGAATTAATGCTCAAATCGATTTAGAATTCTAAATATACTGAAATCAATGTAGTGTTTTAATACTGGTCTTAGTTTTTACTAATTTGAATATGTTGAAATAGACTGGACACCAAGTGTCTTAATACAGAAATTTGAGTTGTCTAATAGCTTAACCATAAACCACAAATTATAAGCTTAGAAATCAGCCTAAATCACATTCTTCTGGAATATACAGTCAGAGAGCTAATGTCTTCCAACATCTATATACAATATCTGTAAACTAAGGTACTCAAACTAAATGTAAACTTCATCACATTTAAAAAACAAATTTACATGTAGGTAAGAAAGTTAAAATATATATCATGAAAACACAATATACTAAACTCTCATAGAAGATTTAGATGACACTCACTCAACAGAAGGATTTTTTCCTCAGGTACACAATACTCAGAATAAAAAGTACATTAATTTGGGACTGAAGAAAACAGAAAGGAAAAGATATTGTGCTTCTTTAAAGTGAATCTAGGAGGGGGCAAGATGGCGGAGAAGTAAGGAGCTCCGTACTTGCACTCGCGCCCATACATCACACGGAAAAGATCTGAAGCCACTGGAAACCTTACAAAACCTGAGACATTGGGAGAAAAAGGACTCAGAATCCACTGAGAAAGCCTTCTAACGTGAGTGCAAACTGGGGAAGATAAAATCAGGCCGGGATCGGAGACTCCAGGGTCGGAGGCGATCCCCCTCTAGCCTCCACAGGGAGTGAGAGGGGAAAAAGAGAGAGTCCGAAACAGAAAAATCTCCGCTCAGGGGGGAAAAACCTCCGCTCTGAGCAGAGAAAGACCGTACTTGCCAAATACCTGTTCGCCGGGTCCCCTCGCGCCAACTGGTCCCGGGGGGACTGAGCTCACAGACTGCTTCTTTGTACTTACTCCTGGCGGACTGGACTTCAAAGTAGCGGCGCGCCTGCTGCCATTGTCCTCCCGGCAGACTTGGGCCCCAGAAAGAGCCGTGCGCGCAGAAACTGGGGTCCGCGCTCCTGGCTGGCTGGAACTCTAGAGGGAAGGCAAAGAGCTAAAAACTGGGAAATTTGCCTGTGAGTTCATGTTTTGGGTGACGAGCCATAGAGGGACCTGGTTTTCCTCACTCCAGCGGGCTTGGGCTCAGCGAACCCCGCAGGCAAGCCCCCGCCCATGCTCGCCAGCCCAGGCCAGAGAAGGAAGCAGCAATTCTGACTCCACCCCCAGAGCGAGGCGGGAGGCCTGGAATTGCCCCGAGGGGGTTGCCTGGGAAGTTGTGTCTACGGCAATTTCAGCAGGGCGCCCGGACTGGGATTTGGAGACTGGGACTGGCCTGAGCTGAAGAGTGCAACCAACTTTGGCTGCGCCACCGCTATGGGGAGTTTACACGCCCAAAAAAGCGAGGTGCAGCGCTTGATTCAAAAAGGGACTGAAGCACCATCACTCTCCTGCCCACAACCGCCAAGGCAGAACTCCCGCCTGAGGCATTGGATCACGCCACACCCATCCTTGCTTGAGAGCTGCCCTCCTCCCTTTTTTTTTTTTTTTCTTATTTTCCTCTTTCCCTTTTCTCTCTTTTTTCCCCAGAACACTGACCTGATTAACTCTGGTCACCGGATTGCTTAAACAATCACAACGAGTCCATTCTGTAGATGTGAATTCTACAACTACCGACATTTTCATCTCTTTCAGGACTAATTAGACTATATAGTTTCTCTGGATAATACCAGCATCCTTCTCTCACCTATCCAACCATATTCTACCCTTTACCTCTTTGAAAAAAGCTTCTTATCCCTTTTGCCTGTTCATTCTATTTCCAATTTTGCCCCATCCCGCCCTGTCTTCTCTCTCTTTCTCTAGGCTCTTCAACCAGCACTGCATACACACGGCTATTTAACTGTAGCTGGGAAATCCGGTTATATGCTTTAAACCGTTCTTTGTCCATCGGTTTTCTTTTTTCCTTTTCTTTTCTCCTTTTTCACCCTTTTATGTATTTTATACTCCCTATTATTCGCCCTCCCTCCTCCATCTTTTCTCTTAACTTTTTCGTTTTCCCACTTGCTTTGCATGTTAGTGGAATTAGCCTGTGCGTTTGTGTGCTCCTGCTCCCTGTGTGTTTGTCTATCTGTTCTCTTTTCCAGGGCTACCTCAAGAAACAAGCCAGAGTACACAAGATTGAGAGTCCCAAGTTTCACTACGAATAGGAAAATAAAATAACCAAGGTCCCAACAAGAGAGACCAAGAGATACCATTCAAAAACACTCTCTGAAAGGATACGCCCTGGACAGTCAAAGAGTCTTCTTGGATATAGCAGCGCTCATAGATACAGAGAGCATTAACAGGTCTTTAAAACCAACAAGAGCCAGAAAGCTAACTAAAATGACGAAACGTAAGAACTCTCCTCCGAAGAAACTCCAAGAAGTAATGACAGCTAATGAACTGCTCAAAACAGATATCAGCAGAATAACTGAACAAGATATTAGAATAAGAGTAAAATTAATAGCTGGGTTTGAAAAAAACATAGGCGACATCAAAGAAACTATGGCCACAGACAGAATGGAACATAAAAATAGGCATGAAGAATTAAAAAATGCGATAAATGAGATACATAATAAATTAGAGGCCTCCAATGCACGGATTGAAGAGGCAGAAAGGAGAATAAGTGATTCAGAAGACACCATTATAGAAAAACAAGAAGCTGACAAAAAAAGAGACAAACTGATCCAGGAACAGGAAAGAAGAGCTCGAGAGCTCAGCGATACGGTCAAACGCAACAATATCTGTATCATAGGAATCCCAGAAGAGGAAGAGAGAGGGAAAGGTGCTGAAGGAGTCCTGGAACAAATTATAGCAGAGAACTTCCCCGACCTGGGGAAGGAAGTAAATGTGGAAATACAAGAGGCTCAGAGGACTCCCCTCAGACGGAACTTGAATCGATCTTCTGCACGACATATCATAGTACAAATGGCAAAATACAAGGACAAAGAGAGAAATTTGAAAGCAGCTAGGGAGAAAAGGGCCCTAACATACAAAGGGAAACCTATCAGAGTGGTGACAGAACTATCTACTGAAACGTGGCAGGCCAGAAAGGAATGGCAGGAGATCTTCAATGTGTTGAACAGTAAAAATATGCAGCCAAGAATCCTCTATCCAGCAAGCCTGTCATTCAAAAGAGAAGGAGAGATAAAAATCTTTCCAAATAAGCAGAAATTGAGAGAATTTGTCACCACTAAGCAATGCCTACAAGAAATCCTGAGGGGGACTCTCTGAATGAAATGTTGCAAGGAACAAAGATACCATAGACACAACCACAAACATGAACCCTACAAAAGATACAAAGACTCTAAACCCACATATTTCAAATATAACACTGAATGTAAATTGGCTGCATGCTCCAATCAAAAGATATAGGGTAGCAGAATGGATAAAAAAAACAAAATCCATCTATATGCTGTCTACAAGAAACTCATTTTTTGAACTAAAGATACTTTCAGATTAAAAGTAAGGGGATGGAGAAATATATATCATGCTACTGGAAATCAAAAGAAAGCCAGAGTAGCTATACTTATATCAGGCAAACTGGACTTTAAAGACAATAACAAGAGATGAAGAAGGGCATTACATAATAGTTACAGGGTCTATCCATCGGGAAGAACTAATAATCATAAATGTCTATGCACCGAATATGGGAGCACCTAAATATATAAAATAATTAATCACAAAGAGAAACAACCTCAGAGATAAGAATGTGCTAATAGCAGGGAATTACAATACTCCACTTACAGCAATGGATAGGTCAACAAGACAGAAAATCACTAAAGAAACAATCGATGTGAAAGACACATTGGAACATATATCTGACAGATATATTTAGAACTCTACATCCTGAGGCCAGGGAATTTACGTTCTTCTCAAGTGCAGATGGCACATTCTCCAAGATAGAGCACATACTGAGACATAAAGAAGCCCTCTATAAATATAAAGGAATTGAGATCATACCATGCATACTTTCAGGTCATAATGCTTTAAAACTTGAAGTCAATCACAGGAAGAAGTCTGGAAGATCTCAAAAACAATTAAGTTAGAGAACACCCTACTAAAGAATGAATGGGTCAATCGGGCAATTAGGAAATTAAAAAATATATGGAAACAAATGAAAATGAAAATACAACCATCCAAAAACTGGGATGCTACAAAGGCAGTCCTAAGAGGAAAGTACATTGCATCCCAGGCCTCTTTCAAGAAATTAGAAAAAGCGCAAGTCCAAAATCTAAGAGCTCACCTAAAGAGACTAGAGGCAGAGCAACAAGACGCCCTAAATTCAGTAGAAGAAGAGAAATGGTAAAAATCAAAGCAGAAATAAACAACATAGAGACCAAAGAAACAATTGAACAGATCAATGAAACCAAGAGCTGTTTTTTTGAAAAAATAAACAAAATTGACAAACCTCTAGCCAGGCTTCTCAAAAAGAGAAGAGAGAGCACCCAAATAGACAAAATCATGAATGAAAATGGACTTCTTACAACCAACCCCTCAGAAATACAATCAATTATCAGGGAATACTATGAAAAATTATATGCTGACAAATTGGACAATTTAGAAGAAATGGACAAATTTCTAAACATGCACTCACTACCAAAATTCACACGGGAAGAGAGAGAAAATCTGAACAGACCCATAACAAGTGAGGAAATTGAATAGTTATAAAAAATCTCCCAACAAAAACAAAAACAAAAAAAAAAAAAAGGGAGGAAGGCAGTTTTGAAGCAGGGATGGGAGTGGTGTGATCCAATTCGTCAGGCGGTAGTTCTGCCTTGGCGGTTGTAGGGAGGAGAGTGGTGGAGCTCCACCTCGCTTTTATAGGTGTGTATACTCCCTGGGCCAGGGGCTCAGCCAAAGTTTGTTGTGCTTTTCAACCCAGGCCAGTCCCAGCCTCCAAATCCCAGGCCAAGCACCCCACTGAAATTGCCTCGGAGATCCCCTGGCTACCCCCTCATGGCAATTCTAAGCTTCCAGGCTAGCTCTGGGGGTGGAGCCAGAAGCCGCTGCTCCCTTCTGGTCTGGGTCGGGCTGGGGAGCCTGGGCGGGGCAGGGGGCCTTGTCTGCAGGCACGCTGAGCCCGCTGGAGTGAGGAAATCAGGTTCCGTCTGTCTCGTCACCCAAAACACGAACTCGTGGTCAAATCTGCCAGTTTTCAGCTCTTTGCCTTCCCTCTAGAGTTCCAGCCAGCTAGGAGCACGGACGCCGGTGCCTGCGCGCCTCCTCCAGGGGTCCAAGCCCGTCAGGAGGGCAATGGCTGCAGGCGCGCAACCTGTCCCAGCCAGCCAGGAGCCAGCACAAAGAAGCAAACCGCGAGCGCAGCCCCTCTGGGGTGAGTTGGAGCGTGGGGGGGCCTGAAGCGCAGGTATTTTGTGCTCAAAGTTTTTCTACACCCCGAGCAGACTTTTTCCCCCGAGCGGAAGTTTTTCTGTTTCAGACTCTCTTTTTCCCCTCTCACTCCCCACAGAGGGGGGTGGCCCGTCCCTCCAGTCTCCAATCCAGGCCCGATTTTATCTTCCCCAGTTCGCACTCAGCTTAGAAGGCTTTCTCAGTGGAATCTGTGTCCTTTTTCTCCCAATCTCTTGGGTTTGGTACGGTTTCCTATGGCTTCAGGTCTTTTCCGTGTGATGCCTGGGCGTGAGTGCAGGTACGGAGCTCCCTACTTCTCCGCCGTCTTGCCCCTCCCCTAACATTAAGTCTTCCAAATCATGGAAATGGGATTTGTTTTCATTTGTTTTTGTCTTCCTTAATGTCTTAAATTAATGCTCTGTAGTTTTCAGTTTGTTTTTATGTCCTTAGTTCAGCTTGTTCTTAAGTTTTATTTTTGATACTATTGCAAATGGAATTGTTTTCCTAATTTTTTCTTCATATAGATAACTGTTAGTGTATATAGACACAAAAAATTTTTGTAACCTGCAAATTTACTTTTATTTATTTTATTATTATTAGAGAATTCATTTGATGTAGTTGTGTGTGTGTGTGTGTGTGTGGTCTGTAGAGTTTTATATATAAAAGAACATATCGCCTACAAAGATTATTTGGATGTTTTCTTTTTTTTTAATTTAATAAATGTTTTATTTATTTATTTATTTCAACATTAAAAAATTTTTAATGTTTTATTTATTTCTAGGAGAGAGAGAGAGAGAGACAGTGCGAGCAGGGGAGGGTCAGAGAGAGAAGGAGTCACAGACCCCAAAACAGGCTCCAGGCTCCGAGCTGGCA
This sequence comes from Hyaena hyaena, assembly GCF_003009895.1. Taxonomy (NCBI): domain Eukaryota; kingdom Metazoa; phylum Chordata; class Mammalia; order Carnivora; family Hyaenidae; genus Hyaena; species Hyaena hyaena. The sequence goes on from NW_024082480.1 coordinate 122,115, forward strand.
GTCAGCACAGAGCCCGACTCGAGGCTCGAACACACGAACCGCGAGATCATGACCTAAGCGAAAGTCGGACGCCCAACCGACTAAGCCACCCAGGCGCCCCAATGTTTCATTTATTTTGAGAGAGAGAGAGACAGACAGACAGACAGACACAGACAATGTGAGCAGGGGAGGGTCAGAGAGAGAGGGAGACATAGAATCTGAAGCAGTCTCCCGGCTCTGAGCTAGCTGTCAGCACAGAGACCGACACGGGGCTCGAACCCATGAATTGTGAGATCATGACCTGAGCTGAAGTCGAACCCTTAACCAACTGAGCCACCCAGGTGCCGCTATTTGGATTTTTCTATTTCCGTTTCTTCCCTAATTTTTCTGGCTAGGACTTCTATTACCACATTGGATAGAAGTGGTGAGAGTGAGCATCCTTGCCTTGTTCTTCATCTGAGAGGAAAAATTTACAATTTTTCACCATTGAGTACAATGTTAGTTATTTGCTTTTCATATATGGCTTTTATCACATTCAGGTACTATACTTCTGTTCCCAGTTTGCTGAGGGCATTTATCATGCAAGGGTGCTCAATTTTGTTAAATGTTTTCTCTGCATCTATTAAGATAATTGTGCTTTTTCAATTTATTTTTTTTATTTTATTCCAGTATTGTTAACATACAGTGTTATGTTAGTTTCAGGTGTACAATATACTGATTCAACAATTCTATATATTATTCAGTACTCAACATGGGCAAGGGGCATTAAGAAGGACACTTGTTAGGGTAAGCACTGGATGTTATATGTAAGTGATAAATAACTAAATTCTATTCCTGAAATCATTATTACACTATATGTAACTAATTTGGATTTTAATTAATAATATATTAATTTTTATAATTAAGACATTATTTTTTGAATGTCTCCTTTCTACTGAAAGTTATGAAGATATTTTTTTTCAAAATCTCAGGGTAAAGACAGAAATGACAGATAATTAAAGATAATTCAAATTAAGTCTTAAATAAATCAAGTGAATTTCATTTCTATCCCTTAGGGGATAGAAAAGTCACTTAAAAACTTGGTAAGTTTGATTTACATAATATGGCTCAATTAATACCAGACAATGGAGTTTGATCAGTATATATACTATGCATTCTTAATTCCCTTCACCTATATTACCCATTTCCCAACCCACTAGCCTCTCCCCTTTCTGGTTTGTCTCTTTGTTGTTGTTGTTGTTGTTGTTGTTGTTTGTTTTGTTTCTTAAATTCTACATATGACTGAATCCATATGGTATTTTTATTCTTTAGTTTTTATGTGCTCTATTACACTAATTGATTTTCATAGGGAAAAAAGAGAGAGCCAACCAAGAAACTGATTCTTAATTGTAGAGGACAAACTAATGGTTATCAGAGGGAAGGTAGAGGGAAAGATCACTTAAATAGGTGATGGGGATTAAGGAGTGCATTTGTAATGATCACCAGTCATTGTATATATTAAATCACTAAATTGTACACCTGAAACTAATATTACACTGTGTGTTAATGAATTGGAATTTAAATAAAAACTTAAAATAAATAGGGGCACCTTGGTGGCTCAGTCAGTTAAGCGTCCGACTTCAGCTCAGGTCATGATCTCACTGCTCGTGGATTCAAGCCCAGCGTCGGGCACTGGGCTGACAGATCAGAGCCTGAAGTCTGCTTTGGATTCTGCCTCCCTCTCTCTCTTCCCCTCCCTCACTGGCACTCTATCTCTCTATATAAAATGAATAAATGTTAAAAATTAAAAAAAAAGAAATAAAATTAAATAAAAATTAAAGAGTATTTGGAGCCTGCCTCCACCAAAAAAAATTCTTGCATCCCAGGATAAATCCAACTTGGTTATGATTTATGAACCTTTTAATATGCTGTTGAATTCAGTTTGCTACTAACTGAAGATTTTTGCATCTATATTCATCAGGGATATTGGTCTGTAGTTTTCTTATAGTGCCTTTGTCTAGATTTGGTATGAGAGTAATGCTGTCCTCTAAAAACGAGTTTGGGTGTGTTCTTTCCTTTGTTTTTTCTTGCTCTCAGAGTTCTAGTATATTTGGCATCCCATTAGATCCAGAGACAGGTGAGATAGAAACCAGTTCATTGCCAGCACCTCAAAAAGTTGGGATAGTGGTTATTTGGTACATCTCTTATCCTCTTCAGGAAGAAACTGAGATCTAGGGGTTTCCTCCCAATAGTATGAAGCTGTGCCAATGAAATAGTATATCAAATTTTCTTACCACTTTCAATGAGGCTACTTTCACACTTGCTCTGAGTGCAAGAACCTCTAACTTGCTTCTTGATTTCTTACGAAAGGAATTTACCTGTGTTTTGCTGTGGAATTGGTATCCCGGGAGGGGGGAGGGCAGGGAGAAGTTTCTAGGGACTCCTATTCCACCATCATGCTGATGTCACTCTCAATTTAAAAAAAATATTAAAACTAGATTTTCAGACGTTTAGTTTATACCACAGTCTCTTATTACTTTTTTTCTGAGAAGAACATATTGCATTTTGTTGGTTTAAAATTTTCTTAAATATTTAAAATATTGTGGTTCACTTTGGCTTTCACTGATTTTTTATAAATCCTAAAATCATGTAAACCTTTATTAGAAGAACTGAAAACATATTACAATTAACCTAAGTAAGTATACCACTAAGTACTACTTTAAGGTTTTTAAATTTCTCCTTTCTGCTGAAAGTTATGAGAATATATTTTAAGAAAATCTCAGGGTATAGACAGAAGTGACAGACAAAGAAAATTTAAATGAAATAATAAATAAAACAAGTAGGTTTCATAGACTATAGTCCTTTGGTGAATAAAAAAGTCACTTAAAAAATTGGTAAGTTTCGGAGGGAGGCAAGATGGTGGAGAAGTAGAGAGCTCCATACATTTCACTCGCCCCCGTCTTTCAAATAGAGAAGGCCTGAAGCCATAGATCCCTTACAGAATCCAGGAGTTTGGGAGGAAAAAGAGACAGAGTCTTCTTAGAAAACTTTACAGCATGAGTGCAAACTGGGGAAGATAAAAACGGGCGAGGAACGGAGACACGAGGGAGGTGAGGAAGCCCCCTTTGCAGGGAGCCGTGGTGAGTCTAGGGGAAAAGAAAGAGCGGCTGAAACTACTCAAGACACAGTCTCTGACACTGGGGAAGAGAAAAACCTCGACTCGGGACACAGAGAGATCCAGTTTCCTGTCCTCCAGCTGACCCTGAATGGGATGCACTGGTCCCAGGTGACCCCGGGAAAAACCGAACCTCTGCTCATGAGCCAGCTTGACCTGGAAGGGAAGCCTCAGCTCTTATGGCTCACCACCGCTCTTCTGGCTTGGCTTGATTCTCAGTAGGGAGGCAAGAGGCTTGAAACTGCTCAGAGGGACTCGGCATTTGGGGTTAAATTTCAAGCGATATCAATGGGGTGCAGGGACTAACATCTGGAAACGATGCCTGGCTTGGGATGTAGAGTACGGCCCACCTTGGCTATGCCTATGGCACAGGGAAATCTGACCCAAAAGAGGCTACCACAAGAAACGAGCCAAAGTACACATGGTGGAGAGTCGCAAATACTACTATGAGTAGGGAAATAAAGTCTCAACAAGAGAGACCAAGAGATACCATTCAAGGAACACTTCCTGAGTGGAGAGGCCCTGGACAAAGAGCCTTTTTGGAGGGGCAAGATGGCGGAATGGTAGGGAGCTCCATGCATTGCACTCGCCCCCATCTCTCTCACGGAAAAGATCTGAAGCCATAGGAAACCTTACAGAACCCAAGAGATTGGGAAAGGAAGGACGCAGAATCCCCTGAGAAACCCTTCTAACGTGAGTGCGAACTGGGGAAGATAAAATTGGGCCAGGATCAGAGACTGGAGAGACGGGGGCAATCCCCCTCTGCGGGGAGTGAAAGGGGAAAAAGAGAGAGTCAAAAACTACTCAAGATATGGTCCCTGTCGCTCGGAAACAGAAAAACCTCCGCTCGGGGCACAAAAGGACCATGCGCGGAGATCCCCGCACGCCAACTCGTCCGGGAGGCGCTGCGCACTAGGGTACCGCTCCTTTGTATTCCTGGCTCGGCTGGATCCCTGGAAGACCTCACGCATACCTCCGCGCTCCTAGGTGGCTGGAACTCTAGACGGAAGGCGAATGGCTTAAAACTGGGAGATTTGCCTGTGAGTTCATGTTTCAGGTGAAGAGACACAAAGGGAGCTGGTTTCCCTCTCTCCAGCGGGCCAAACACGCCCTGCAGGCAAAACCCCGCCCAAGCTCCCCAGCCCGACCTGGAGGAATGGGAGTAGCGGCTTCTGGCTCCATCCCCAGGGCTAGGCAAGAGGCTTGGAATTGCCCTGAAGGAATCGCCTGCCAGGTTGTGTCCACAGCAATTTCAGTCGGGCACAAGGGCTGGGACTAGGAAACTAGACCTGGTCTGGGTTAAAGAGCCACCCAGCACGGGGAGTTTACAAACCCAAAAAACCGAGGTGCAGCAATAGGTTCAAGAAAGGAATGGTGCACCGCCACTCTCCGCCCCACAAAGGCTAAGGCAGATCTTCCACCTGACGCACTGGATCACACCACGACCAACTCTGCTAGAGAGCTGCCCTCCCCCCTCCCTTTTTTTTCTTTTTTTTCCTTCTTTTTTTTTTTTCTTTTTCTTTTTCTTTTTTTCCTGGAACACTGACCTGATAAACTCTAGTCACTGGCTTACTTAAACAGTCACATCTAGTCCATTCTGTAGATGTAAATTCTACACCTACCGACATTTTCATCTCTTTCTCTCAGGAGTAATTAGACGATACAGTTTCTCTGGATAACACCAGCGTCCTTCTCTCACCTATCCAACCATATTCCACGCTTTAGCTCTTTGAAAAAAGCTTCTTATCCCTTCTGCTTGTTCATTCTATTTCCAATTTTGTCTCAGCCCCGTGCTGTCTTCTCTCTTTCCCTATGCTCTTCAACCAGCACTGCATACACCTGGCTATGTAACTATACCTGGGAATCCACTTATATGCTTTAAACCATTCTTTGTCCCTTGGTTTTCTTCTTTTTTTCCTTTTTTTTTCTTCTTTTTTACCTTTTTATGTATTCTTTATTCGATATTATTCGCCTTCCCTCCTACATCTTTTCTCTTAACTTTTTCATTTTCCCTCTCGGTTTGAATGTTAGTTGGATTTGTCTGTGCGTTTGTGTGTCCCAGCTCCCTGTGTGTTTGCCTGTCTGTTTTCTTCTCCAGGTCTACCTCAAGAAACAAGCCAAAGTACACATGGTGGAGAGTCCCAAATATCACTACAAGTCGGAAAATAAAATAACCAAGGTCTCAACAAGAGAGACCAAGAGATACCATTCAAAAAACACTCTCTGAAAGGATAGGCCCTGGAGAGCCAAAGAGTCCTCTTGGATACAGCAGCGCTCACAGGTGCAGAGAGCATAACAAGTCTTTAAAATTAACAGAGACAGAAAGCTAACTAAAATGACAAAACAAAACAGCTCTCCTCCAAAGAAATTCCACGAAAATTGACAGCTAATGAACTGCTCAAAATAGATATAAGCAGCATACCTGAACAAGATTTTAGAATAATAATCATAAAATTAATAGCTGGGCTTGAAAAAAGCACGGAGGACATCAAAGAAACTATGGCTACAGACAAAATGGAGAATAAAAATAGGCATGAAGAATTAAACAATGCGATATAAATGAGATACATAATAAATTTGAGGCCTCCAATGCACGGCTTGAAGAGGCAGAAGGAGAATAAGTGATTTAGAAGACACCATTATAGAAAAAAAAGAAGAGGGAAAAAAACGACAAACTGATCCAGGAACAAAAAAGAAGAGTTTCATAGCTCAGCGATACTGCAAAACGCAACAATATCCGTATCATAGGAATCCCAGAAGAGGAAGAGAGAGGGAAAGGTGCTGAAGGAGTCTGGGAACAAATTATAGCAGAGAAGTTACCCAACCGGGAGAAGGAAGTAAACGTTGAAATACAAGAAGCTCAGAGGAGTCCCCTAAGACGTAATTTGAATCGACCTTCTGCACGGCATATCATAGTAAATATGGTAAAATAAAAGGACAAAGAGAGACTATTGAAAGCAGCTAGGGAGAAAAGGTCCCAAACATACAAAGGGAAACCTATCAGAGTGGTGACGGACATATCGACTGAAACTTGGGAGGCCAGAAAGGAATGGCAGGAGATCTTCAATGTGATGAACAGAAAAAATATGCAGCCATGAATCATCTATCCAGCAAGCCTGTCATTCAAAATAGAAGGAGAGATAAAAATCTTTCCAAATAAACAAAAATTGAAAGAATTTGTCACCACTAAGCCAGCCCTACAAGAAATCCTGAGGGGGATGCTCTGAAGGAAAGGTTGCAAGGAACAAAGATACCAGAGACACCACCACAAACATGAACCCTACAAAAGATTCAAAGTCTCTAAACCCACATATTTCAATAATAACACTGAATGTAAATGGGCAAAATGTTCCAATCAAAAGACATTCGGTAGTAGAATTAATAAAAAAACAAAATGCATCTATATGCTGTCTACAAGAAACTCATTTTAGACTGGAACATACCTTCAGATTAAAAGTAAGGGGATGGAAAAATATATACCATGCTACTGGAAAACAAAGGAAAGCTGGAGTAGCTATATTTGTATCAGACAAACTGGACTTTAAATTAAAGACAATAACAAGAGATGAAGAAGGGCACTACATAATAAATACAGGGTCCATCCATCAGGAAGAACTAAGAATCATAAATGTCTATGCACCGAATATGGGAGCACCTAAATATCTAAAACAATTAATCACAAACAGAAACAAGCTTATAGATAAGAATGTGCTAATAGCAGGGGGCTTTAACACTCTGCTTACAACAATGGATACATCAACCAGACAGAAAATCACTAAGGAAATAATGGACTTGAATGATACAATGGACCAGATGGATCTGACAGATATATTTAGAACTCTGCATTCTGAGGCCGTGGAATTCAGTTTCTTCTTAAGTGCGCATGGCACATTCTCCAAGATAGATCACATACTGGGACATAAAACAGTCCTAAATAAATATAAAAGCAATGATATCATACTATGCACACTCTCATATCATAATGCTTTGAAACTTGAAATCAATCACAGGAAGAAATCTGGAAAACCTCCAAAAACATGGAGGTTAAAGAACACCCTACTAAAGAATGAATGGGCCAATCAGGCAATTAGAGATGAAATTAAAAAATTTATGGAAACAAATGAAAATGAAAACACAACAATCGAAAATCTATGGGATGCGGCAAAGGCAGTCCTAAGAGGAAAGTACATTGCACTCCAAGCCTATTTCAAGAAATTAGAAAAAGCACAAGTACAACATCTAACAGCTCACCTAAAGGAACTAGAGGCAGAGCAACAAGAATGCCCTGAACCCAGTAGAAGAAGACAAATAGTAAAAATTAGAGCAGAAATAAACAACATAGACCAAAGAAACAATGGAACAGATCACTGAAAACAAAAGTTGTTTTTTTGAAAAAATGTACAAAATTTACATACCTCTAAGCAGGCTTCCCCCCCGAAAAAAAAGAGAAAGCACCCAAATAGACAAAATTATGAATGAAAACGGACTGATTCCAACCAACCCCTCAGAAATACAGACAATTATCAGGGAATACTATGAAAAGTTATATGCCAAAATTTGGACAACTTAGAAGAAATGGACGAATTCCTAAACACACACTCACTACCAAAATTCACACGGGAAGAGATAGGAAATCTGAACAGACCATAACTAGCGAAGAAATCAAATCAGTTATCAAAAATCTCCCAACAAATAATATCCCTGGACCTGATGGCATCCCTAGGGAATTCTACCAGATAACTAAAATAGAATTAATACCAATTCTTCTCAAGCTATTCCAAAAAATAGAAAAAATAGAAAGCGAAGGAAAACTCCCAAACTCATTTTATAAAGCCAGCATCACTCTGATTCCCAAGCCAGAGATACAGGAAAAAAAAAAAAAAAAAGGAACTACAGTCCAATATCCTTGATGAATACGGATGCAAAAATCCTCAACAAGATCCTTGCAAATCGAATCCAGCAGCACATAAAAAGAATCATCCAGCCATATCAAGTGGGATTCATTCCTGGGTTACAGGGCTGGTTCAACATTCGCAAATCAATCAATGGTTTCCATCACATAAAGAAAAGAAAAGATAAAAACCATATGATCCTGTCGATAGATGCAGAAAAAGCATTGGACAAAATACAGCATCCCTTCTTAATAAAGACTGTCGATAAAGTTGGTATAGAAGGAGCCTACTTAAATATCATAAAAGCCATCTATGAGAAGCCCTCAGCTAACATCATCCATAATGGGGAAAAACAGACAGCTTTACCCCTGAGATTAGGAACACGACAGGGATGTCCACTCTCACCACTGCTGTTTAACATAGTGCTGGAAGTCCTAGCATCAGCCATCAGCTAACAAAAGGAAATAAAAGGCATCAGAAATTGGCAAAGAAGAAGTCAAACTTTCACTCTTCGCAGTCGACATGATACTCTACATAGAAAACCAGACAGACTCCACCAGAAGCCCACTAGAACTGATCCAAGAATCAGCCAAGTTACAGGGTACAAAATCAACGTACAGAAATCGGTTGCATTTTTATACACTAATAGTGAAGCAACAGAAAGAAAAATCAGGAAACTGATCCCATTCACAATTGCACAAAAAAACCATAAAATACCTAGGAATAAACATAACAAAGCATACAAGAGATCTGTATGATGAAAACTATAGAACCTTATGAAGGAAACTGAAGAAGACACAAAAAAATGGAAAAACATTCCATGATCATGGATAGGAAGAATAAATATAGTGAAAATGTCATTACTACTCAAAGCAATCTACACATTCAATGCAATCCCAATAAAAATTGCACGAGTATATTTCTCAAAACTAGAACAAAGTATCCTAATATTTGTATGGAACCACAAAAGACCCAGAATAGCCAAAGTAATATTGAAGAATAAAACCAAAACAGGAGATATCACCATCCCAGACTTTAGCCTCTACTACAAAGCTGTCATCATCAAGACAGGATGGTATTGGCACAAAAATAGACACATAGACCAATGGAACAGAATTGAGAACTCAGAAGTGGACCCAAAGGTATACAGCCAACTAATGTTTGACAAAGCAGGAAAGAATATCCAATGGGAAAAAAAAAAAAAAAGCCTTTTTAACAGATGGTGTTGGGAGAACTGGGCAGCAACATGCAAAAGAATAAAACTAGATCAATTTCTCAAACCATACATAAAAATAAACTTAAAATGGATAAAGAACCTGAACATGAGACAGGAAACCATCAAAACCCTCGAAGAGAAAGCAGGAAACAACCTCTTTGACCTCCACCGCAGCAACTTCTTACTTGACACATCCCCAAAAGCAAGGGAATCAAGAGCAAAAATAAACTATTGGGACCTCATCTGATCAAAAGCTTCTGCATGGCAAAGGAGACAACCCACAAAACTATTAGGCAACCAACGGAATAGGAAAAGATAGTTGCAAATGACATATCAGAGAAAGGGTTAATATCCAAAATCAATAAGGAACTCATCAAACTCCACACCTGAAAAACAAACAACCCAGTGAAGAAATGGGCAGAAGATATGAACAGACGTTTCTCCAAAGAGGACATCCCGATGGCCAACAGACACAGGAAACAATGCTCAGCATTCCTCCTCATCAGGGAAATACAAATCTAAACGAAACTGAGATACCACCTTACACCAGCCAGAGTGGCTAAAATGAGCAAAGCAGAGTACTCTAGATGCTGGCGAGGATGTGGAGAAATGGGCACCCTCCTACACTGCTGGTGGGAAAGTAAGCTGGTACAGCCCCTCTGGAAAACAGTGTGGAGGTTCCTCAAAACATTAACAATTGAACTCCCCTATGACCCAGCAATAGGGGAATTTACCCAAGGGATATAGGAGTGCTGATGCATAGGAGCACATGGACCACAATGTTCATAGCAGCACTCTCAACAATAGCCAAAACATGGAAAGAGCCTAAGTGTCCATCAACAGATTAATGGATCCAGAAGATGTGGTTTATCTATACCATGGAATACTACATGGCAATGAGAAAAATGAAATCTGGCCATGTGTAACGACATGGATGGACATTGAGGGTGTTATGCTTAGCGAAATATGTCAGGCAGAAAAGGACAAATATCATATGTTTGCACGTATAGGAGGATTAGGAGGAACTTAACGGAGGACCATGTGGGAGAAGAAGGGGGGAAATGGTGGGGGAAAGGGAGTGAGGCAAACCAAGAGAGACTCTTGAATGCTGAGAACAAACTGAGGACTGATGGATGTGTAGGGGGCAGCGGGGAGATGGGCATGGAGGAGGGAGCTTGTGGGGATGAGCACTGAGTGTTAAGTGGCAACCAGCTTGACAATAAACTATTCATAAAAAATAAAATAGCCTTCTTTAATACAGTAGTACTTGCAGGTGCAGAGTGTATAACGAGCTTTTAACACTAACAAGACATAGAAAGCTATCCAAAACGACAAAACAGAAGTACTCTCCTCCAAAGAAAATCCAGGAATAAATGACAGCTAAAGAACTTCTCAAAACAGATATAAGCAACATAAGTGAACAAAAATTTAGTATAATAGACATAAAATTAATCGCTGGGTTTGAAAAAGGCATGGAACACATCAGAGAAACTATTGCTACAAAGACTATGGAGCTTAAATATAGTTGTGATGAATTAAAAAATGCTATAAATGAGATGCATAATAAATTGGAGGTATACAATGCACAGGTTGAAGAGGCAGAAAGGAGAATAGGTGAATTAAAAGACACAATTTGAGAAAAAAAGAGATAAGCTGATTCAGGAACATGAAAGGAGAGTTAGAGAGCTCAGCGATAACATCAATGGAACAATATCCGTACCATAGGAATTGCGGAAGAAGAAGAGAAAGAGAAAGGTGCTCAAGGAGTCCTTGAACAAATTACAGCAGAGAACTTCCCCAATCTGGGGAAGGAAACAGACATTGAAATCCAAGAGGCACAGTGAACTCCCCTCAGACATTAACTTGAATCGATCTTCTGCACGACATATCAGAGTTCAACTGCCAAATATAAAGAAAGAGAGAATTCTGAAACCAGCTAGGGAGAAAGGGCCCTAACATACAAAGGGAAACCTATCAGAGTGGTGACAGACCTATCGACTGAAACTTGGCAAGCCAGAAAGGAATGGCAAGAAATCTTCAAGATGATGAAAAGAAAAAATATGCAGCCATGAATCCTCTATCCAGCAACCCTGTCATTCAGAATAGAAGGAGAGATAAAAGTCTTTCCAAATAACCAAAAATTTAAAGAATTTGTCACCACTAAACCAGCCCTACAAGAAATCCTGAGGGGGACACTCTGAGGGAAATATTGCAAGGAACACAAGATACCAGAGACATCACCACATGCATAAATCCTACAAAGGACACAATGACTCTAAACCCATATTTTTCAATAATAACACTGAATGTAAATGGGCTAAAGGCTCCAATCAAAAGACATAGGGTAGCAAAATGAATAAGAAAACAAAATCCAACTATTTGTTGTTTACAAGAAACTCACTTTAGACTAGAGGACACCTTCAGATTGAAAGATAGGGGGTGAAGAAATATCTATCATGCTGCTGCAAGTCAAAAGAAAGCTAGAGTACCTATACTTATATTAGACAAACGGGACTTTAAAGTAAAGGGAGTAACAAGGGATGAAGAAGGGCATTATATAATAATTAGAGGGTCTATCCATCAGAAAAAGCTAACAATTATAAATGTCTAAGCACCGAATACGGAAGCACATAAATACATAAAACAATTATTCAAAAACAGAAACAATATTACAGATAAGAATGTGCCAATAAAAGGAGATTTTAATACTCCACTTAGAGCAATGGATAGATCAAATAGACAGAAAATCACTAAAGAAACAATGGACGTCAATGTCACATTGGACCAAATAGATTTGACAAACATATTTAGAACTCTACATCCTGAGGCCAGGGAACTCACTTTCTTCTCAAGTGCGCATGGCACATTCTCCAAGATAGATCACATGCTGAGACATAAAGCAGCCCTCAAGAAATATAAAAGAATTGAGGCAATACCATGCACACTTTCATATCACAATGCTATGAAACTCGAAATCAATCACAGGAAGAAGTCTGGAAAACCTTCAAAAATATGGAGTTTAAAGAACACCCTACTAAAGAATGAATGGGCCAATCAGGCAATTAGAGAAGAAATTTAAAAATTTATGGAAAGAAATGAAACTGAGAATAAAACATTACAATCTCTATGGGATGTGGCAAAGGCAGTCCTAAGAAGAAAGTACATTGCACTCCAGGCCTATTTAAAGAAATTAGAAGGGGCACCTGGGTGCCCCAGTCGGTTAAGTGTCCGACTTCAGCTCAGGTCATGATCTCACAGTTCGTGGGTTCAAGCTCCATGTCGGACTCTGTGCTGACAGCTAGCTCAGAACCTGGAGCCTGCTTTGGAATCTGTGTCTCCCTCTCTCTGCCCCTCCCCCACCCATACTCTGTCTGTTTCAAAAATAAATAAAAATTAAAAAAAAAGAAATTAGAAAAGGCCCAATATAAAATCTAACAGTGCATGTAAAGGAACTAGAAAGAGAGCAACAAGAGCATCCCAAACCCAGTAGGAGATTAGAAATAATAAAAATCAAGGCAGAAATAAAAATGTAGAAACCAAAAAAAATTTGAACAGATCAAAGAAACCAAGAGTTGTTTTTTTGAAAAAATACACAAAATTGAGAAACGTCTAGCCAGGCTTCTGAACTAGAAAAAAGAGAGCACTCAAATAGACAAAATCATGAATGAAAATAGAATTATTACAACCAACCCCTCAGAAATACAAGCAATTATCATGGAATACTATGAAAAATTATATGTCAACAAATTAGACAACTTAGAAAAAATAGACAAATTCCTAAACACACACTCACTACCAAAATTCACATGGGAAGAGATAACAAATCTAAACAGACCCATAACTACTGAAGAAATTGAAACAGTTATCCAAAATCTCCCAATAAATAAGAGACCTGGCCAGATGGCTTCCCTGGGGAATTCTACCAGACATTTAAAACAGAATTAATACACATTCTTCTCAAGCTATTCCAAAAAATAAAAATGGAAGGAAAATCTCCAAACTCATTTTATGAAGGCAGCATCACTTTGATTCCCAAGCCACATAGAGACCCAGAGGAAAAAGGGAACTACAGGCCAATATCCTTGATGAATACAGATGCAAAAATCCTAAACAAGATACTTGCAAATCGAATTCAACAGCAAATAAAACGAATTATCCACCAAGGTCAAGTGGGATTCTTTCCTGGATTACAGGGCTGGTTCAATACTCAGAAAACAATCAATGTGATACATCACATTAACAAAAGAAAAGATAAAAACCATATGATCCTGTATATAGATGCAGAAAAAGCATTCGACAAAATACAGCATCCCTTCTTAATAAAGACCCTCAAGAAAGTCGAGATAGAAGGAACTTACCTAAACATCATAAAAGGGGGGCACCTGTGTGGCTCAGTTGGTTAAGCGTCCGACTTCGGCTCAGATCATGATGTCACGGTTCTTGGGTTCAAGCCCTGTGTCGGGCTCTGTGCTGACAGCCAGCTCAGAGCCTGGAGCCTGTTTCCGATTTTGTGTCTCCCTCTCTCTCTCTCTGACCCTCCCCTGCTCACGCTGTCTCTCTTTCTCTGTCTCAGAAATAAATGAAACATTTTAAAAAATTTAAAAAGCTAACATCATAAAAGCCATATGAGAAACCCTCAGCTAACATCATCCTCACTGGGGAAAAACTGAGAGCCTTCCTCCTGAAATCAGAAACACGACAGGGATGTCCATTCTCACCACTGTTTAACATAGTGCTGGAAGTCCTAGCATCAGCAATCAGACAACTGAAAGGAAATAAAAGGCATCAGAATTGGCAAAGAAGATATCAAACTTTCACTTTTCTCAGACAACATGATACTCTAAATAGAAAACCTGACAGACTCTACCGGTAGCCTACTAGAACTGCTCCATGAATTCAGCAACAATTGCAGGGTACAAAATCAACGTACAGAAATTGGTTGCATTTTTATACACCAACAATGAGGCAACAGAAAGAGAAATCAAGAAACTGATCCCATTCACAAATGCACACACACACACAAAAACATAAATTACCTAGGAATAAACCTAACCAAAGATTTAAAATATCTGTATGTTAAAAAGTATAGAAAACTCATGAAGGAAATTGAAGAAGACACAAAGAAATGGAAAAACATTCCATGCTCGGGTAGGAAGAATGGATATTGTTAAAATGTCATAACTTCCGAAAGCAATCTGCACATTCAATGCAATCCCAATCAAAATTGCACCAGCATTCTTCTCAAAGCTAGAACAATCAGCCTCAAGTTTGTATGGAACCAGAAAAGACCCGAATAGCCAAAGTAATATTAAAGAAGAAATCCAAAACGGGAGGCATCACCATCCCAGACTTTAGCCTCTACTACAAAGCTGTAATCATCAAGTCAGGATGGTATTGGCAAAAAAAACAAACACATCGACCAATGGAATAGAACCGAGAACTCAGAATTGGACCCACAAAAGGAATGGTCACTTAATCTTCGACAAAGCAGGAAAGAGTATGCAATGGAAAAAAAAAAAAAGACAGGGTCTTTAACAGATGGTGCCAGGAGAATTGGAGAGCAACATGCAAAAGAGTGAAACTGGACCACTTCCTTACACCATACAGAAAACTAAATTCGAAATAGATAAAGGACCTGAATGTGAGACAGGAAACCATTAAAATCCTAGGCAGAAAGCAGGAAACAACGTCCTTGACCTCAACCGCAACAAATTCTTCCTTGACATCTCCAAAGGCAAGGGGACCAAGAGCAAGAATGAACTATTTGGACATGATCAAGATAGAAGGCTTCTGCATGGCAAAGGAAACAATCAATGAAACTAATTAGCAACTGACAGAATGGGAAAATACAGTTGCAAATGGCATATCAGATAAAGAGTTGATCTCCAGAATCTATAAGGAACTCACCAAATTCCACACCCGAAAGACAAACAACACAGTAGAGAAATGGGCAGATCTGAACAGACACTTCTCCAAAGAGGACATTCAGATGGCCAGCAGACAAATGAAACGATGCTCAGCATCCCTCCTCATTAGGGAAATACAAATCAAAACCACACTGAGATACCACCTCACACCAGTCAGAGTGGCTAAAATGAGCAAATCAGAGAACGCGAGATGCTGGCGAGATGTGGAGAAAGGGGCACCCTCCTACACTGTTGGTGGGAATGTAACCTGGTGCAGCCCCTCTAGAAAACAATGTGGAGGTTCCTGAAAAATTAACATTAGAACTCCCCTATGACCCAGCAATAGCACTGCCAGGAATTTACCCAAGGGATACAGGAGTGCTGGTGCATAGGGGCACATGTACCCCAATGTTCATAGCAGCTCTCTCAACACTAACCAAAACATGGAAAGAACCTAAGTGTCTATCAATTGACATATGGATCAAGAAGATGTGATTCATCTATACAATGAAATACTACATGGCAATGAGAAAGAATGAAATTTGGCCATGTGTAGCAACATGGATGGAACTAGAGGGTGTTATGCTGAGCGAAAGAAGTCAGGCAGAGAAGGACAGATAACATGTTTACACGTATAGGTGGATTAGGAGGAATTTAACAGAGGACCATGGGGGAGAAGGGGAAAATAGTTGGGGAGAGGAAGGGAGGGAAACCATGAGAGACTCTTAAATGCTGAGAACAAACTGAGGGCTGAGGGGGGTGGGGGAGAGGGGAAGGCGGGTGATGGGCATGGAGGAGGGCACTTGTGGGGATGAGCACTGGGTGTTACATGGAAACCAACTTGACAATAAACTATTAAAAAAACTTGGTAAGTTTAATTTTCATAATATGGCTCAGTTAATGCCAGAAAATAGATTCTGATAAGTGTACCCCAACCAGGAGAACCAGGACAGTGTTTCACAATTTTGACTCATCATACGAATCATCTGGCCATTTATAAATGATACTATTTTCAGGTCTTCCCTTAGAGAATTTGATTTACTAGATGTTGGGTAGTATCCAGATATTTATTTTTAACGGGCCACTCCCATCCCCAACACACACACACCCCAGGGATTCTTATGATCAGGTAAGGCTGGAAAACAGGATACTGACTTTACAGATCTAGTTACTGACTGCTTTCTTCAGGTTTGCCCTACATTCCAGCAACAAGAGAATAAAATTGCTCTTAGTGCTCATTTTTAGTAACTTATTTAAAAGGTTAAACCTCCTTATCTTTCCAAACCTGACTGAACCAGATAGTTAATCTTTTTTCTTCCACTCTACTTTTAGTCCAAACATTATCCCAGTTATGTCAAGATTCCAAAGGAAAAAAAAAAAAAAAGGTGATCCTATTAGAATAAAAAAGCTGATGACTCCTACAAACAATAGCTTTTCCCTTTGCTGATTTAACTACAAGGCAAAATACTAAAGATTGTTAGAGCACAAGTCAGAGAAGACTTGTTGTTGTTGTTGTTGTTGTTGTTGTAGAGCACAAGTCAGAGAAGACTTCTTGTTGTTGTTGTTTTTTTATTTGAGAGGGAGAACATGAGTCAGAGAGAGTGGCAGAAGGGGAGAGAGAATCTTAAATAGCTTCCATGCTCATGGAGCCCAACACAGGGATTGATCCCACACCCTTGGGCTGATGACATCTGAGCTGAAATCAAGATTTGGATGCTCAACCAACTGGGCCTCCCAGGCACCCTTAGATTTTTTTTTTAAAGATTGATTTTGAAATCATTTAACGGCTGTGTGTTTAGTATTTTCATCAATGAAGTCTAAATGGAAATGTCTGCTCTATCTACCTCTTCACATTTTGGCACGTTAGAATAAAATAACATAAATAAAATACAGTTGGTTCTAGGCTTTTTTTATTCTCATTTTTCTAATTTCTTGAAATACAAACTTAGATGTTCAATTTGAGTTCTTCCCTCATTTCCAATGTGATCATGTAGTGTTGCAATAAAAATTTTTAGTATTGTTCTAGCTATACCCCACATGTTATGATACAGTGTATTTTCATTTTTATTCAGTTTTATGTATTTCTATTTCTTTTGTAATTTTCTATTTGACTCATGGATTATTTAGAAGGCATGTAATTTCTATGTAGTTAGTTAATGTCCATGCTGTTTTTCTGTTGCTGATTTCTAGTTTGAGTTCCATTGAGGTCAGAGTACACAATGTGTCTGATTTCAATCTTTTAAAGTTATTGAGATTTGTTTTATAGTTTTGGATAAGGCCCATTTGGATGAATGTTCCAGGGATCTTTTTAAACTATGTATTCTTGTTGAGTAGAGTGTTTTATACATGTTTTATATATTTTGATTAGATATTATTAGTTGATTGTGTTGTTCAAATCTTCTTTGTCCTTACTGAGTTTCTGTCTAGTAGTTCTATCAGTTTCTGAGAAGAAGGCATTGAAATACCCATCTATAATTATAGATTTGCCTATTTATTCTTTCTGCTTTATCAGTTTTTGTTTCATGTGTTTTGAAGATCTGTTGCTTTGTGTGTATTTTTTAGGATTGTTACGTCTTCCTGGTGGATATATCAATTTACATTGTGTAATGACTTTTTTTTCAATGTTTTATTTATTTCTAGGAGACAGACAGAGAGAGAGACAGCATGAACAGGGGAGGGTCAGAGAGAGAGGGAGTCACAGACTGAAACAGGCTCCAGGCTCTGAGCTGGCAGTCAGCACAGAGCCCGACGGGGGGCTCGAACCCACGAACCGCGAGATCATGACCTAAGCGAAAGTCAGACGCTTAACCAACTAAGCCATCCAGGTGCCCCTTGACTTCTTTTTATCTAATAATTTTATTTTGAAGTCTATTTTATCTTATACTGACAGAGCTATTCACTCCTGACTTTTATTATTAATGTCTGAATGGTGTATTTTCCCTATCTTTTGACCTTTAGCCTAAATATGCTACTGAATTTGAAATTTTTATAAACAGCATAAAATTCAGTTGTGTGTGTTTTTTAAATCTATTCTGCCAATATCTACATTTTACTTGATATCCTTACCTTTAAGATAACTATTGCTATATTAGGACTTACGTCTGTCATTTTATTATTTTCTATTTCCTCTGTTTTGCATTCCTATGTTTCTTTTTTCTTTTCTTCTTGTGTGTGAAATGAACATTTTTAGGTCTCTATTTTGATTTATTTTAGTTGTTTCTTAGTTATTATTTTGTATAGTTTCTGTAATGAGTGTTCTGACTATCATAATGTGTGACTTGTCACAGTGTCCTGGTATCAGTAATTTATCCCTCCTAACGAAGTGTGGAAAACTTACTTCTGTTTAGGTGCCTTTTTCAGCTCAGGTAATGATCTCATGGTTTGTGAGTTCAAGCCCCATGTTGGGCTCTGTGCTGGCAGTGTAGAGCCTGCTTGAGATTTTCTCTCTCCCTGTCTGCTCCCTCCCTCCCCCGCTGCTCAGTTGCTCTCTAAATAAATAGATGATAGATAGATAGATAGATAGATAGATAGATAGATGATAGATAGATAGATAGATAGATAGATAGATAGATAGATAGAAATTTGCTGTCATTTGAATTGGCATTCTCCCATAAGTAACATATCATTTATCTTTGGCAGTATTCAAGAGTTTTTACTTTGTCTTTAGTTTCCAGAAGTTTAATTATTATGTGCCTAGGTGTAGATTTCTTTGCATCTGTCTTGCTTGGAATTCACTCAGCTTCTTGAATCTGTAGGTTTATGTTACATTTACCTCCATATTTGGGAAGTTTTTAGCCATTATTTCTTTGAATATTCTTTAAGTCCCATTCTCTTATTGTAGGACTTCAGTGATACAAAGGTTGAATCTTTTGTTATTGTCCCACAGGATTCTGAGGCTCTGTTTATTACTTTTCAGTCTATTTTCTCTCTGTTGTTCCAACTGGGTAAATTCTATCAATCTGTCCTTGTGTTCATTGATTCTGTCCTCCTTTACCACTACTCAAATCTTGAAGCATCCTGCAGGTTTGTTATTGTGTATTTCAGTTCTATAATTTTCATTTGGTTCTTTTATGACATTGATTTCTTTCTTGTGATTTTCTGTTTTTTCATTTATTTGAAGGTAATATATAGTTGCAGGTTTGAACAGTTTTGTAATGGATGCTCTAAAATCCTTGTCAGATAATTCCATTATCTAATTCACCTCCGTATTTGTGTCAGGTAATTGTCTTTTATCATTCAAGCTGTGATTTCCCTGGTTCTTGGTATACAGGGTGATTTTTTTTTATTGTATCCTCAACGCTTTGTCCATTATGTTAGGAGATTTTTTGATTTAAATAAAACCAAAAATTATTTTATTGGGCAGGCACACAGGTCCTGGCCTATATATACGGGTTGTGATTCTAATAGTACTTTCCAGTGATGTTCTAATTTTCAAAACATGTGTAGTGTTAATTTAATTTGTTTGATTTACCTGATACTACCTGGGCTAGTGTCTCTATGTGGGAGAATAGAGTTTCCATCTTTCAAAGATGAAGAACACACTTACTGAGTTATGCACATATAGTTTCTTGATCACTTTTGCTGGTGCTAACCAAGCCACCTGAATCTCTAAATAGGGGAAAGAATTCTCTGACCTACAGGGACAAAGACCCTTTCCAGATCAGTCTACTTTTTGTGGCATCTCCCTTGGCATTTCTTCCTGGTATCTCCACCAAGGGAGGAGAGTTCAGGCTCAACAGAAGAGAGCACTTCTCTGGTTGCTTATTGTCAGTGAGGCTTCCAACTTTGCCCGTGTTGCCAGAATCATTTCATGCTGTTTGGGGGACTTCAACCCCATTAGTGTAAGGGATGATCTTATCCAAGCTGTTTTCTCATTTCATTGACGGTCATGAGATGTCTGGCCTAAGTTACCTTCTGTTGTTAAAGGGGAGACAAAATACCCTGTAGTTCTTCCAAGTCCTATAGTTACTAACCAGTTGCCTCTTTTCCAACTTTCAGATATCTTCTTTGGTGGCATCTTGTATTATTTCTATGGTATATAGTTCTACTTTTTGGGACAAGGAGGGGAGAAGAGTCTACACAGTCTTGTCCAGTACAAAAGTCCTAGCTTCAGTTTTATTATCCCTAAACCTACCTACCATAAAATGACTTGAATTATCTTTATAAAAGTCTACTCATGTCTCTTTTATAATTAAACTCCTTTAATAGATTCCAATCTATTTGATCAGTTACGTCAGAATCTCCTGAGATATTTGTTAAAATGCAAATTTATAGGTCTACCCAGACCAACTGAATGAGATTCTTTGAGAAAACATAATTTTAATGAATTTTTATATTAATATTACAAAATCACAGCAGTTGTAGCAGAAAGTCAGAAAAACAAAAAAAAAGACTGTTAAAATAGTACTTACTCATTACTTCAAAATACTAAAATGCACCAATAATAAATAGTAATGTAAACTACTTAATTTTGATTGAAATATTTATATCAATCATATGATCAAGTTAACTGGGATAATTAGATGCAAAACATATTTTAGTGATTGTCTTTTTGTTGATTTAGCTTATAATACAGTGTTATATTAATTTCAGGTTTGCAATACAATGATTCAAAAATTCAATTCACTACTCAGTGCTCATTATGATAATTGAGCCTCTTAACCCCCTTTATTCATTTCATCCATCCCGTTAATTACTTTTGAGTGTTTTTTAATTTTTAATTTCTTTATTTTTAATTTTTTCCTGTTTATTTTTGTGAGAGAGAGAGAGAGAGATAGAACGCAAGTGTGGCAGAGGCAGAGCGAGAGGGAGACACAGAATCTGAAACAGGCTCTAGGCTCTAGGCTATCAGCACAGAGCCTGATGCAGTGCTCAGAGATCATGACCTGAGCCAAAGTTGTACACTTAACAGACTGAGCCACCCAGGCACCCCGTTTGAGTGGTTTTGTTTTTGTTTTTGTTTT
Organism: Hyaena hyaena; assembly: GCF_003009895.1. Taxonomy (NCBI): domain Eukaryota; kingdom Metazoa; phylum Chordata; class Mammalia; order Carnivora; family Hyaenidae; genus Hyaena; species Hyaena hyaena. The sequence goes on from NW_024082480.1 coordinate 143,225, forward strand.
TGTTTTTTTACTGAAAAAGCCTGCTGAAAGATTAAATGGTGTGCTGATTACTGCATTTTATGTAAGGTTACATTAGTAATATATATAAATATTATGACTTCAAAATATCTCTTTTTAGATAATGCAGTCTTGTTGAGGTTCAATTTTGCCAACTTTACAAATATCATGATAATTTTTTCAATGGCATTCTTACTAACAACATAGAGGGAAAAAAAAACACTCATTGCTTTAAATGTAAGATTACTTACTGCTCTTTTTCTAGAACACCCTGTAATCCAAGGCACAGTAAGGTTTCCTGAAATCTGTGGAAACAATAAATGGAATTTCAGTAAGGTATGAATTGACACTATTTGGAATGCTGATCAACATCAAAGAATTCATACATGATGTCAACATAGGTCTGTATCAAGAGCATATCCCCCACATAGACAATGCCATTTCCTTACTGGCCACAACAGATTTAAAAACCTTCTTTTCTTGGAAAATTTTAGAAGCAGCAATTCCTCTGGAAATTCAAGAAAATTTCAAGGGCACTGTTGGGGCCTGAAAGTATGATTTACAAATCTGTGGACAAGATAATTATTGTAATAAAAATGCAGTGCTCTGTGGAATACATAAGTTATAATAATTAAATTATTGACTATAATTATCATTCTGTGTATTCGTTCTCTACACTTATCCTATATAACTGCAAAATCCTTTTTAAACAGAGACTACTAAGATGAATAGGCAGCAACACCTCATTACATCAACATTGGCATACAAGGAGATAGGTACTACTCCAGTTGGATTCTGGGGACTGTTTACAGAGGCCAAGGTGGACCTCTGAGCTATAGCAGAGGGTAGCCTAGATATAACCATACTTTTTCCTGAAATACACAAGTTTTGGAGAATACTCCAAAGTCCCCACTTGCCTTCTCCTTCTCTCCCAGACACATACCTCCTGAGAGACTGACAAGTCAAATCAGCCTTGCCAAATGGTGATGGTGAGAATATGTCATTCAATCAAACATTTATTGTTTTTTATAATTTATATTCAGTGATGGCCAATGAATTGGTATTATGCCTACTGATAAGGAGTGTTAAACAGTCAATACAAATAGTAAAGTAATATCCTTAATTATTCAAAATTTAGGTAAATTATTACTGTTCTCCTTGGCCACTAGGCCTGAAATTTTATTCTGAGTTCAAAATATACCACTATGCTAGGGATAGGCTAGCAAAATTAATGTTATAAACTCCAAATAATACTTTTAAGGAAAAAATTAAAAAATAATTTTACTTGAGTTAACATCACATTACAGTAAGATGGCAATTAACTATAATGCTTGAGGATCAGGAAAAGTTTCAAATAATTGATTTTTAAAATGGTAAACTGAGTGATAATGAAATTTCTATGGAAAAAATTCTTCAAAATGTATAATTTCCTGTTCTTCCATCAATACTTGGAATATAATATAATGTTTACAAAGTAATTTGGCTGCTAGCCTCAATGAAAGAGGTAAGTCTACCAAAATAATCACATAATATACTCTTGAAAAAACAGAGATATCAAAATATTTTGGATTATCTGTGCACATACTCCCACCTATTAGTGAGGATAATTTAAAACTGGCTATATAAATTTGCTAGAGAAAACATGTTAAACCAAATGAACTGGAAAACAAACAAACAAACAAACCCTGGGATGCCTGGATGGCTCAGTTGGTTAAGCATCCAATTCTTGGTTTTGCCTCAGGTCATGATCTCATGGTCTTGAGATTGAGCCCCTCATCGGGTCAGTACTGGGTGTGCTGCTTGCTTAAAAAATTTCTCTCTCCTCCTCCCTCTGCTCCTCTCCCCAACTAGTGATCGCTCTCCCAAAAAGAAATTTAAAAAATATATATAAACCAGTAACTACTAAAAAGTTACATATGAAATAAGAAAAATGATACATATAATATACATGATAAATTAATGGGGATTATACATTTTAAGAATATAAAATGTGGTTATCTGCTTAGGTCAATTATATGTAACCAAGAAAATAGAAAACTTATATAAGCACATTAGCATACAAATATCAATTCCATGTGAGTTGGGAAAAGATGAAGTTTCACTTTTTTGCTTTATAATTCTGGACGCCAGTTACATAATACTCAAATGCTATGTTCAACTACCTTCCTTTTTTTATTTCAAAATTTTTTTTCAGTTCTTTATGTTTCTGGTAAAACTCAGGAACAGCTAAGCATAGCACCTAAATTTGTATGCTTTTTTGAAGAATAATAGGGTATAAACATATTTGGGAAATTTTGTTTGGTCAGTAGTGATGACAAGATTTTTCCCTCACCAGAAGCTATAAAAATAGTATATCCAATGAGCAGGATAATATAGTAATCATTTACGTGACATTTAAATTTCAAACACATTTTTCAATACCCTGGTTTGGAAAAAAATAAAAGTAATTGATAAGGAGACAAGACCAACTTAACAAATATATTTGAACTTACACATACAAATGAGTACTATGTGTTTCAAATTAGAAAACAGGAAATTATACAGTCATTACAATAATATTGGCATTGTTGAAAACATTTTGGGAACTTTTCTTGGCAGTTCACGACACCCAGAGACTCTGTCTCATTATTTCATATTCTCTTTGTTTTAACTGAAAATATAATAGCCCAAATTGAACATCAATATTATTCACTAAATGTGGCTCAGAATAAATTCTGACTATTTTCCAAAGTCAAATTTTCCCTCAAATGATGGAGGTTTGTCACCAATAAGTGCCAATTTCGGCTCAGGTCATGATCTCACAGTTAGTGAGTTCGAGTGCCACATTGGGCTCTATGCTGACAGGTCAGAGCCTGGATCCTGCTCTGGATTCTCTTTCTCCCTCTCTCTCTGCCCTTCCCCCACTCATGCTCTGTGTCTCTGTCTCAAAAATAAACATTAAAAAAAAATCTCACAGGCCCTTAAAGCAAGTGTAACAGAATTTCAACAACTTTTTGACAAATTAAACATGATTGAAATAAATACAGATAACTTTCCAAAGTCACGAATTTGAACCTAATTTCTACAGAATATGCTGTTTTAGGTACTATAGGAAATAAACAAGATGGGCAAAATATAATTTCCTAGAGGGCAAGAATTATGATAGGGAAAGATAAGAAACATGCATGGATGATTTTAATATAAAGAATACTATGATAAGTGCCATGAGAGGTATAATAAATTAAATGCAATAGAAGTTCAAGATATGGCAAAATTATAACAAATTTGAGGATTTATATCTCAGCTGAACCTCAAAAAATGGGCAGAATTCTTTTAAAAATTTTTAATATTTTATTTATTTTTGAGAGCAAGAAAGAGCACAAGCAGGGGAGGGGTAGAGAGAGAAAGAGGAAGACACAGAATCTGAAACAGGCTCCAGGCTCTCAGCTGTCAGCACAGAGCCCGACTTGGGGCTCGAACTCATAAACCAAAAGATCATTCATTACCTGAGCCGAAGTCGGACGCTCAACCGACTGAGCCACCTACGTGCTCCAGAATACTTGTAGAAATAAAAAACAGCATTCCAGGGAAAAAAGATGGCATGAGCACAGTGGAATAAAATGATACGATGTATTTGGGAATGGTCAGTTTAATTAGAATTAAAAATAGAATTGGGGTTACTTTGTGCAGGTCATGAATACCAAAGTACATTTACATGTAATTCTGTGGAAAATAAGGAGCCGTTCAAAGTTTTAAGCAAATGAATTATATGATCAGAATGCATTTTTATACAGTAAGATGATTAATCTGACTCAATGTGTATAGTAAATTTAATCAGTATGGAAACTTATAATAGTTTAGGCAAGAGGCAGTCCAGACTTGGGACAAAGTTAGGGAGTAGTAATTGAGAAGAGAGCTATAAAATACATTACTAAAGACAGGCCTTGTGCATGAAATTAGAGAGAGAACGACACAGTCTGGAAAAGTTTTTTTTTTTTTTAATTTCTTTAAAAATTTTTGATGGCCATCATAAGACTGCCTCTCCAAATGTTTGGCCTGCTCAAAAAGAGAGTTAGAGAGTCACAATTTTGAATATGAATGCAATGAAGTGCCTAATGTTAGAAATATTCTCACAGAAAAATGTGGACACCCTAGGGGTGCCTGGGTGGCTCAGTCAGTTAAGCGTCCATCTCTTGATTTTGGCTCAGGTCATGATCTCACAGTTTGTTAGATCAAGCCCTGCATCGGACTCTATGCTGACAGCACGGAGCCTGCTTGGGATACTCTCTTCCTTTCTCTTTGCCTCTCCCCATGCTGGAACTCTCTCTCTCTCTCAAAAATAAATAAATAAATAAATAAATAAATAAATAAATAAATAAATAAAATAAACATTAAAATAATAAAATAAAATAAAAGTAAATATACTAAAGGAGATAATACACTTATTTGGATGTAAACTGGAGTCACATCATATGGATAGTTGAAGTTTGTGAATCCAACTATAACACACTTACCTTTCTCATGGAAAATTCTATTCAACATAAGTACTATACATCAGAATGTTAATTATACATTATGCACAATTACTTTTATAGATGATTTAAAGGATTTTTAAAGGAATTTTTTACTACGTTTCATTTTTCACAATTTAGACCTTACATATAACTCTGCCATAATATTTCTGCTAGATTATGAGATTCTTAAGGGCAAGGTATCATGTTTAAAACAATTTAGTCTATTGTTATAAAGTCACACAAGGAATATACACAAAAAAGCATTCATTAGATTTCAGAAATTTTTCTGTTAAAAGACAATTCTCCACATATGCTGGATATTCTATTTAAAAATTTGATCAACTGAAACAATCAGACAATAACCATGTCTATCAGAAAAGTTTAACAGCAACAGATTCATAATAAACTGATATTTTTTGCTTTCCATCAGCTGTCCTGATATCAGTTGAACAATAAAACATATCAAGCATTCTGCTTTCATCAGCAGAGCTTCCTAGATATTTTAAAATTATAAGATATAGAGAATAGAAGACACTGCTGGGCATTTGATAAGCAATCAATAAATATATGCTGATTGATTGGATGATTGAATTAACATGCACTTTATACACTCGCTTCACTTGCTGAAATTCAACAAAAGGCCAAGAGTAGAAATGTACAAGAGACCATTAGTTGGGGGTAGACAGTTGGGAAGAGGGAATAACTAGATTCTGGTAGAGTATAATGTGTTCTAGAGGAAAGAAGTAAGGATATACTGGCTTTTAAAAAAAATATTTCCCAGGAGGGAGGCAAGATGGCAGAGAAGTAGGGAGCTCCATACATTTCACTCGCCCCCATCTCTCAAACGGAGAAGGCCTGAAGCCATAGGAACACTTATAGAATCCAGGAGTTTGAGAGAAATAGAAGACAGAGTCCACTGAGAAAATCTTATAATGTGAGTGTGAACTGGGGAAGATAAAAACAGGCTGGGACCGGAGAGAGGGTAGAGAGCTCCTTTTGTGGGGAACTGTGGTGAGTCTAGAGAAAAAAGAGCGGCTGAAACTTCTCAAGACAGTGTCCCTGTCACTGTAGAAGAGAAAAACCTCGGCTCAGGACACAGAGGGATCCGGTTTCCTGCTGTCCAGCTGACCCTAGGCGGGACACACTGGTCCCAGGTGACCCCGGGAGTAACTGCTCCTTGCTCACCAGCTCGACCTGGAGGGGAAGCGGCGGCACCTGAAGCTGCTCCACTGTGCTTCTGGCTCAGCTACATTCCCAGGTGGGAGGCAAGACGCTTGAAACTGCTCAGACGGATTTGCCTGCAAGTTTATATTTTGCGCGATATCAATGGGGCACGTGGACTGAGATCTGGAAACAAGGCCTGGCTTGGGATATAGAGCATGGCTGACCTGGGCTATGCCAGTGGAACAGGGAGATCAGACCCAAAAGAGTGATTTGCAACCCTTGGTTCAAGAAGGGACTGGAGCTCTGCCAGTTTCTTCCCCACAACCACCAAGACTGGACCTCAGAGAACAGCCCATAGGACTCAATGGAGGCTAAGACTGGCCTACACCAAACCAGGTCCATCCCTGCTTTTTTTTTTTTTTTTTTCTTTTTTTCTTTTACCGGAGCCCAGGGCTAGACTAACATAATTGTACTGCCCTGATTAATTCTGGTCACTGGCTTGCTTAAACAGTCACATTTAATCCATTCTCTAGATGCATATTCTACACCTCAACCACTACCTTTTTATCTCTCCCTCTCTCTCTCTCTGGAGTAATCAGAGTATATACTTTCTCTGAGTAACATTATCTTCATTTCTTTCTCCTAGTCTCTAACAATATTCTCTTCTTTCTCTCTCTGAATTAAGCCTCTTAGTCTCTCTTGCTGGTCCTTTCATGTCCAATTTCACTTCCTCCCTGTCCTGTCATTTCTCTCTTTGTATATCCTCTTCCATCAGCACTTCCAACAAGAAGGTCTTTATTTGTAGTTGGGAACTCTGGTTCTATGCTTTTAGACCATCCGTTGTCTTTTGGGTTTTTTCTTTCTTCTTTTCTTATCTTCGTTTTTATTTTTTAGGTATTTTTATTTTTATTATTTGTCTTCCCTTCTTCCTTTTTTTTTTTGTCCCTTCTTTTTTACCTTTTACTTTTTCCCTTTTGGTTTGCATGTTTCTTAGGTTTGTCTCTGCGTTTCTGTACTCTTGTTCCCTGTGTGTTTGTCTGTTTTCTTTTCCAGGGATATGTCAAGAAAAAAGGCCAAAGTACACATGGTAGAGAGTCCCAAATACCACTACGAGTAGGGAAACAAAATAACCAAGTTCTCAACAAGAGAGACCAAGAGACACCATTCAAACAACAGTTCTTAGACAGGCCCCGGACAGTAAAAGAGACTCTTTGGTACAGCAATACTTGCAGGTACAGAGTGCATAACAAGCTTTTAAAACTGACAAGAGGGGCGCCCGGGTGGCTTAGTCGGTTAAGCGTCCGGCTTTCACTCAGGTCATGATCTCGCGGTTCGTGGGTTCGAGCCCCACGTCGGGCTCGGTGCTGACTGCCAGCTCAGAGCCTGGAGCCTCTTTCAGAGTCTGTGACTCCCTCTCTCTCTGACCCTCCCCTGCTCATGCTGTCTCTCTCTCTCTCTCTCCTAGAAATAAATAAAAAACATTAAAAAATTAAAAAAAAAAAAACTGACAAGAGATGGAACGCGAACCAAAATGATGAAACGGAAGAACTCTCCTACAAAAAAATTCCAGGAAGAAATGAGAGATAAAGAATGGGTCAAAACAGATATAAACAACATAACTGAACAAGAATTTAGAACAATAGTCATAAACACAATCTCTGGTCTTAAAAAAGACATGGACGGGGCGCCTGGGTGGCTTAGTCGGTTAAGCGTCCGACTTTCGCTTAGGTCATGACCTCGCGGTTCGTGGGTTCGAGCCCCGCGTCGGGCTCTGTGCTGACGGCCAGCTCAGAGCCTGGAGCCTATTTCAGTCTGTGACTCCCTCTCTCTCTGACCCTCCCCTGCTCACTCTGTCTCTCTCTCTCTCTCTCTCTCTCCTAGAAATAAATTTAAAAAAAAACATTAAAAAAAAAGAAAAAGGCATGGAGGACATCAGAAAAACTATTGCTACAAAGATTATGAATTTTAAAAATGGTTGTTATGAATTTTAAAATGCTAAAAAGGAGATGCATAATAAAATGGAGGCGTCCAATGCACGGATTGAAGAGGCAGAAAGGAGAATAAGTGATTTAGAAGACACTATTATAGAAAAAGAAGAAGCTGAGAAAAAGAGAGATAAACTGATCCAGGAACACGAAAGGACAGTTTGAGAGCTCAACGATACAATCAAATGGAACAATATCCATATCATAGGAATCCCAGATGAAGAGAGAGGGAAAAGTGCTGAAGGAGTCCTTGAACAAGTTATAGCAGAAAATTTCCCAATCTAGAGAATGAAACAGTCATTGAAATGCAAGAGGCACAGAGAATTACCCTCAGACGTAACTTGAATCGATCTTCTGCATGACATATCATAGTGAAACTGGCAAAATATAAGGGGAAAGAGAGAATTATGAAAGCAGCTAAGGACAAATGGGCCTTAACATACAAAGGGAAACTTGTCAGAGTGGTTACAGAGCTATGTACTGAAGCTTGTCACGCCAGAAAGGAATGACAGGAAATCTTCAAAGTGATGAACAGAAAAAATATGCAGCCAAGAATCCACTATCCAGCAAGCTTGTCATTGAGAATAGAAGGAGACATAAGTCTTTCCAAATAAACAAAAATTGAAAGAATTACTCACCACTAAACCAGACCTATATGAAATCCTGAGGGGGACTCTTGGAGGGAAATGTTGCAAGGAATGGAAGATACTAGAGTCACCAACACAAGCATAAATCCGACAAAGGACACAATGACTCTAAACCCATATTTTTCAATAATAACACTGACTGCAAATGGATTAATGCCCCAATAAAAAGACATAGGGTAGCAGAATGGATAAAAAAACAAAAACAAAAACAAAATCCATCTATTTTCTGTGTACAAAAAACTCATTTTAGACTGTAGGACACTATCAGATTGAAAGTAAGGGGTTGGAGAAATGTATATCATGCTACTGGAAGTCAAAAGAAAGCTGGAGTAGCCATACCTCTATCAAATGAACTGGACTTTAAAGTAAAGGCAGTAACAAGAGATGAAGAAGAGCATTCTATAATATATTACAGGGTCTATTCATTGGGAAAAGCTAACAATTATAAATGTCTATGAACCGAATTTGGAAGCACCCAAATACATAAAGCAATCACAAACAGAAACAATATCATGGATAAGAATGTGTTAATACCAGGAGACTTACAGAAATGGATAGATCAACTAGACAGAAAATGACTAAAGAAACAAAGGACTTGAATGACACATTGGACGTGATGGATTTGACAGATATATTTAGAATTCTACATCCTGAGGCCATAGAATTCACTTTCTTCTCAAGTGCACGTGGCACATTCTCCAAGACAGTTCACATACCGAGACATAAAGCAGTCCTCAATAAATATAAAAGAATTAAGGTCATATCATGCACACTGTCAGATCACAATGCTATGAAACTCGAAATCAATCACAGGAAGAAGTCTGGAAAACCGCCAAAAACATGGAGGTTAAAGAACAACCTAGTAAAGAACGAACGGGCCAATTGCCTAATCAGGCAATTAGGGAAGAAATTTAAAACTATGTGGAAACAAATGAAAATGAGAATACAACAATAAAACCTCTATGGGATGTGGCAAAGACAGTCGTAAGAAGAAAGTACATTGGACTCCAGGCTTAAGAAATTAGAAAAGGCACAAATACAAAACCCAACAGCGCACCTAAAGGAACTAGAAGGAGAGCAACAAAAGCACCCCAAACCCAGAAGGAAAAGAGAAATAATAAAAATCGGGGCAGAAATAAACAATGTAGAAACCAAAAAAACAGTTGAACACATCAATGAAATCAAGAGTTCGTTTTTTGAAAAAATAAACAAAATTGACAAACCTCTAGCCAGGCTGCTCAAAAAGAAAAGAAAGATGGGGCGCCTGGGTGGCTTAGTCGGTTAAGCGTCCGACTTTCGCTCAGGTCACGATCTCGCGGTTCGTGGGTTCGAGCCCCGCGTCGGGCTCTGTGCTGACTGCCAGCTCGGAGCCTGGAGCCTGTTTCAGTCTGTGACTCCCTCTCTCTCTGACCCTCCCCTGCTCACGCTCTCTCTCTCTCTCCTAGAAATAAATAAAACATTAAAAAAATTTTTTTAAATAAAAAAAGAAAAGAGAGAGCATTCAAGTTGACAAAATCATGAATGAAAATGGACTTTTCTATTGCAACCAACCCCTCAGAAATACAAGCAATTATCAGGGAATACTATGAAAAATTATATGCCAACAAATTGGACAACTTAGAAGAAATGGACAAATTCCTAAACACACACCCACTTACATAATTCACACGGGAAGAGATAGAAAATCTGAACAGACCCATAACTAGTGAAGAAATTGAATCAGTTAACAAAAATCTCCCAACAAATAAGAGCCCTGGGTCAGATGACTTCCCTGGGGAATTCTAACAGCCATTTAAAACAGAGTTTAATACACATTCTTCTCAAGGTATTCCAAAAAATAGAAATCTAGGGAAAACTTTCAGACTTTTTAAAAGCCAGAATCACTTTGATTCCCAAGTCTGACAGAGACGCAGCCAGAAAACAGAAATACAAGCCTATATCCTGGATGAATACAGATTTAAAAATCCTCAACAAGATACTTGCAAATCTAATTCAACAGCACATAAAAAGAATTATCCGCCATGATCAAGGGGGATTCATTCCTGGGTTACAGGGCTGGTTCAATATTCACAAATCAATCAATGTGATACATCACATTAACAAAAGAAAAGACTGGGGTGCCTGGGTGGCTTAGTCGGTTAAGCATCTGACTTTCGCTTAGGTCACGATCTCGCGGTTCGTGGGTTCGAGCCCCGCGTCGGGCTCAGAGCCTGGAGCCTGTTTCAGAGTCTGTATCTCCCTCTCTCTCTGACCCTCCCCTGCTCACGCTCTCTCTCTCTCCTAGAAATAAATAAAAATATTAAAAAAAAAAAACAAAGAAAAGAGAAAAAACATATGATCCTGTCGATAGATGCAGAAAAAGCATTTGACAAAATACAGCATCCCTTCTTAATAAAGACCCTCGAGAAAGTCGGGATAGAAGGAACTTACTTAAACAGCATAAAAGCCATCTATGAGAAGCCCTCAGCTAACATTATCCTCAATGGAGAAAAACTGAGAGCTTTTCCCCTGAGATCAGGAACACGACAGGGATGTCCACTCTCACCACTGTTGTTTAACATAGTGCTGGAAGTTCTACCATCAGCAGTCAGACAACAAAAGGAACTCAAAGGCATCAGAATTGGCAAAGAAATTAAACTTTCACTTTTTTAAAAAATATTTTTTTTTAATTTATTTCTAGGAGAGACAGAGAGACAGCGTGAGCAAGGGAGGGTCAGAGAGAGAGAGAGAGATACAGACTCTGAAATTGGCTCCAGGCTCTGAGCTGCCAGTCAGCACAGAGCCCGACGCGGGGTTCGAACCCACGAACCGCGAGATCATGACCTATGCGAAAGTCGGACGCTTAACCGACTAAGTCACCCAGGCGCCCCTAAACTTTCACTTTGTGCAGACTACATGATACTCTACATAGAAAACCCGACAGACTCCACAAGAAACCTACTAGAACTGATCCATGAATTTAGCAATGTTGCAGGGTACAAAATCAACATACAGAAATCGGTTGCATTTTTATACATGAACAATGAAGCAATAGAAGGAGAAATCAAGAAAGTGATCCCATTCACAATTGCACACACACACACACACACACACACACACATACACAAAACATGAAATACCTGGAAATTAACCTAACCAAAGATATAATAGATCTGTATGATGAAAACTATAAAAAAACTTGAAGGAAATTGAAGAAGACACAAAGAAATGGAAAAACATTCCATGCTAATGGATCAAAAAAACAGATATTTTTAAAATGCCATTACTCCCCAAAGCAATCTACACATTTAATGCGGTCCCATTCAAAACTGCACCAGCATTGAGAACAAACTGAGGACTGATGGGAGTGGGGTGGGGGGTGATGGGCATGGAGGAGGGCACTTTTGAAGATGAGCACTGGGTGTTATATGGAAACTAACTTGACAATAAACTACTTGTAAAAAAAAAATGCACCAGCATTCTTCTCAAAACTAGAAAAAACTGTCTTAAAATTTGTATGGAACCACAAAAGACCCAGAATAGCCAAAGTAATATTGAAGAAGAAAACCAAAACAGTAAGCATCACCATCCCAGACTTTAGCCTTTACTACAAAGCTATAATCATCAAGACAGGATGGTACTGGCACAAAAACAGACACATAGACCAATAGAATAGAATTGAGAACTCAGAATTGGACCCACAAATGTACAGCCAAATAATCTTTGACAGAGCAGGAAAGAGTATCCAATGGAAAAAAGGCAACCTCTTTAACAGATGGTGCTGGGAGAACTGGACAGCAACATGAAGAAGAATGAAACTAGATCATTTTCTCACAACCATACGCAAAACTAAATTCAAAATGGATAAAAGACCTGAATGTGAGATAGGAAACCATTAGAATCCTAGTGCAGAAAGCAGGAAACAACTCCTTGACCTCAACCACAGCAATTTCTTCCTTGACACATCCCCAAAGGCAAGGGAACCAATAGCAAAAAGGAACTATTGGGATCTGATCAAGATAGAAGCCTTCTGCATGGCAAAGGAAACAATCAATAAAACTAATAGGCAATTGACAGAATGGGAAAATATAGTTGCAAATGACATATCAGACATAGGGCTAGTATCCAAACTCTATAAGGAACTCACCAAACTCCACACCCGAGAAACAAATAATCCAGTGAAGAAATGGGCAGAAGATATGAACAGATACTTCTCCAAAGAGGACATCCAGATGGCCAACAGACACATGAAACGATGCTCAGCATCCCTCCTCATCAGGGAAATACAAATCAAAACCACATTGAGATACCGCCTCATGCCGGTCAGAGTGGCTCAAATGAACAAATCAGAGGACTCTAGATGCTGGCGAGGATGTGGAGAAATGGGCACCCTCTTACACTGTTGGTAGGACTGTAACCTGGGCAGCCCTTCTGGAAAACAGTGTGGAGGTTCCTGAAAAAAATAACACTAGAACTCCCCTATGAGCCTGCACTGCTAGGAATTTACCCAAAGGATACAGGAGTGCTGGTGCATAGAGGCACATGGACCCCAATGTTCATAGCAGCACTGTCAACAATAGCCAAAACATGGAAAGAGCCTAAGTGTCCATCAACGGATGAATGAATCAAGAAGATGTGGTTTATCTATACAATGAAATACTACATGGCAATGAGAAAGAATGAAATCTGGTCATGTGTAGAAACATGGATGGATCTTGAGGGTGTTATGCTGAAAGAAATGTCAGGCAGAGAAGGACAGATACCATATGTTTGCACATATAGGTGGATTAGGAGGAACTTAATGAAGGACCATGGAGGAGTAGAAGGGGAAAAATAGTTGGGGAGAGGGAGGGAGGCAAACCATGAGAGACTCTTGAATGCTGAAAGCTTTCAGAAATAACAAAATAAGGTTTACAAATTGAAATTTCTATACTACAACTTTTGGGAATGTAACTTAAAACATTTTTTTTTAATCCTACAAATTTTTCTTCTATAACGTTTTAAGAAATTCATGTCTAGAAAATCTTAGTAGACTGTAAAGTTCTTGCAGTCAAAAACCAAGATGCTAGTTAGGATTTGTTTTCTGTTTTTCTACATGATTTTAGTAGTTAAATTTCACAATACACAAGATATTAAAATCAGGAAAACTCAAATTCCAAGATTTTTCAATGAAATTTTAAAAAGTACTCAGACGTAACACAACTAACCTGATTTCTCCATACTGATTCTATGGATACTGAATGTGAAAAATGATGGAAGGATATTAGAAAAATAATATAAATTAGAATGTGTAATGACTATCTTCTGAACTTAATACCCTGGGGAGTATAGCATTACAAATCTGGACACTGTGAAATTATATACTCTAACATATTTTTAAATATTATAATTTTACCCATTAAAGAGACAGATATTTTATAAATTATAAAAAGTAAAATTCTTTACTAACTTTAGAAAATAAATTGTCAAGTGGTAGTTTTAAGTTATAAATATACAACTGAAATGAAATCTTTTCTTAAATGTATATTCAGTTATTAGTCACTTAAATAATAGGAAAAGATTGATAGCTCTTAACAAACTACAATCCTTGCAAGGCTGGACCAACATTCTTAATACTTAGTTTCAAGTCTTTGCTTTGCACACAGTTCTTTGTTAAACCAAAAGATGTGCATTTAAAAGAAACCAAATACCCTGAATTTTTTTTTTTTGCAAAACCACTATATGAGTTGCTGCATTCACTTTGTCATTAATAAAAAACAAAACAAAACAGAGAGATCCCAGCAAAACAAAGAATTAGACATCCCGAGTCTTATCCCCCAAAGAAATACTAAAAAATAGAGACTGACAAGAATAACTTTATGGCAGCTTTAGAAATCAGTCAAAGATCTACAGCAATCAAGCAAAAGTCTAATGAAAAAAATTCCACATTGTAAAAGGTAGTTTTTATTAGAAGAAGCAGAAGTTAGACTCTTTGGGATATTATGACTTAATAGTAGGGTAATCAGTAATATGAGAGACACATGCCCAGAAAAGGCCTGCAAAGACTTTCAGCCTTTACACCAGGCTAATTAATGAAGGTCTTGAACTGCACAGACCCAGAATATAAGGAACAGAAGACATAGTTGTTTTTCAAATGCTTAATATAAAAAATCACGATATATACAAAAACATTGGCTATTCAAAGGAGGAAAATCTCCAGGAAATATCCCTGAAAAAAATATATCAGACTTACTACACAAGTACGTTAAAATAATTATCTTAAATATGCTCAAAGACCTAAAGGAAATCATGGACAAAGAACTAAGGGAAATCAGGAAGAAGGAATATGAACAAAATGAGAATATCCTCAAAGAGATAGAAATTATAAAAAGAACCAATAAAGGAATTTTGGAACTAAAAAGTACAATAACTAAATTGAAAAATTAACTAAAAGAGTTTGACTGAATACTGGAATAACTAGAAAAATGAATCAGTGACTTTGAACAAAGGTAATTTGACATTATCAAGTTTGAGGAGCAAAAAGTGAAAAGAATGAAAAAAGTAAACAGAGTTTAAAGAAACTTATGAGACATTAACAAGCAGAGTAATATATGCATTATAGAAGCCCCAAAAGGAAAAGGAAAAGGAAAAAGGCAGAGAAATTATTTTAATAAATAATACCTGAAAACTTCCCAAAACTGAGGAAAGTTATTGACATACAAATCCACAAAGCTCAAAAAACTGTAACTAGGATAAATTCAAAGACATTCACATGAAGACACATTATAATCAAACCGTCAAAAGACACATACAAGGAATCTTGAAAACAGCAAAAGTTACTCATTACACACAGGGGGTCACACCAACCAGCACTAAGATTTTGCAGACCAAAGTCCTAACTGCAATGCCCAAGTAGTAATCCCACCCAGTGGTTTGGCTTATCTGCAGAGCCAACATGGTTGTGCAATCTGACCAGGGAATTCAGCAAGAAACAGGCTTGCCTGATTTGGGTCCTCAAATGAAGAGCTTTCCAGCCCTGCAGTCTGGTATGTCCTCACCCAGGCAGGGTGGCTGAGTCATAGCCAAACTCACTGTTGAATGTAGCTCCCAGCCATACCTAACCAGAAAAGGCTGGCCAGAACACCTTGAAGCTGCGCAACTCAGGAGCACTAGATCAGAGTGTGGCAGGCAAAGCTCATCATCCACAGAGCAAAGCCAGTGGCATTGTTCAGCTGGGAACTTGGGCAGTAGGTCAACTTGAATCAAAACCATGAAGAAAGAGCTTTTCCTAGCTTGGAGTCAAGCTGCCCAGGAAAGGGAGCTAATTAATACCCCCCTCATTGATGAGCATACCTCCAGACCCTCCTGGACCAATGACCCTGACTGGGATACACAGGAAGCTGCTGGGGGATGGTCATTTTGTTTGCTCAGCGGGGGAGCTACTTCCAACCATGTCCACTGCTAAGTGTAGCTCCCAGTCCCATCTGACAAAAAAGCTTGGCTGAAACACCTGGAGAGCTGCATACCCCAGCAATGCCTGAGTGCAGAATCTGGCAGGAAAACCTGATCATCCACAGAGCACAGCCCTATTCAGTCAGAGGACTTGGTGGTGTGGTTTGACTTGAGTCAAGACCAAAAACAAAGAGCCTTTCCAGCCTTGAAAACAGTTTTCTTGGGGTGCATGGTTGGCTCAGTTGGTTGAGCGTCCGGCTTCGGCTCAGGTCATGATCTCACAGTTCGTGGGTTTGAGACCCGCGTCGGGCTCTGTGCTGACAGCTCAGAGCCTGGAGCCTGCTTTGGATTCTGTGTCTCCATCTCTCACTGCGCCTCCCTTGCTCATGCTCTCTCTGTCTCAAAAATAAACTATAAAAAAATAAAGAAAACAGTTTTCTTGCTCTATCCAGAGAAACCGATTAGTAGCCTTTTCCACAGTGGAATACAGCCTTCACCCTTACCAATCAGGGAACCTAACAAGCACATTGAAAGCTGAACAGTTCATCCAAAAGTCTGCTTAGAGTGGCATTTAAACAGAGAGCAGAAGCCCATGGCTTTCCCCATTTACAAAAGTAAAACTGGTAACCTTATCTGACTTTGGAATTCAGTACCCAGTCTTGCCTGATTTCAATCTACAAACAAGGAGACATGCAGACGCTGGGGCCTATTCTGTTATACTGAATAATTTCAAAGCATTATCTATACTGAGTATAGTACCCTGTCTTAACCATCTAGTCAGCCTGTCCAGGGAACCCAGGAAACTGTGGAACACAACCTACAGCCTTGCTTGTACAGAGAACCAAGGCAACAGTCCTATTCAACTGTTCTCAGCCAGAGGAAACCCAATGAACTCAGAGCTCACAGTGATCTTGTTCCAAAATAGATGCTGACAGCAAGCTCCACATTCCCAAGGACATTACCAAACATATGTTAGAGACATATTCACAAACTCAAAGTCAGCTGACTGGTCTCTGCCAAAGAGAACCTGTAAACTCAGGATGAGGAGACTGCTTACTAAGATGCACAGACACCAAATAAACAATCAAGGATCATGAAAAATTAGTTAAACATGACACTACCAAAGAAAACTAATAAAATTTCAAAAACTGGCTGAAAAGAAATGGAGATCTATGAACATTCATTAAAAAAATTAGAACAATCCCTTTAAAGTGAACTAGTGAAGTAAACTACAAGAATATACAAAAACAAGTGAAATTAGGGAAATATGCATGAACAAAAAGAGAAGTTCGATAAAGAAAACGAAACTATTGAGGAAAAAAAAATACTAGAAAGCCTAGATCTGAAAAATACAATGACTATACTGAACAATACAATGGAGAACTTCAAAAGTAAACCCAATCATGCAGAGAAAAAGAAGCAAAGACCTAGAAGATAGGCCATTTGAAATTAGAATCATATGATCAAAAAGAAAAAAAAAAGTAAAAAAGAGGGAAGAACGTCCATGGAATTTATGGAACACAATTAAAAAACAATGTCCACACTATGAGAATGCCAGAAAGAGAATAGTATAGAAAGTATATTTGAAAAGAAATCAAATATCAAATATCCATGTAGCCCAAATGACCCCAAATAGTCTGAACCTGAATCAATCTGTACTAAGATACATTATAACTAAACTGTCAAAAGTCAGACAAAGAAAGATTTGAAAGCAGTAGAGACAAGGAAGAAGTTACATACAAGGGAAATCCTATAAAACTAAAAGTAGATTATTCAACAGAAACTTTTCAGCACAGAAGTTAATGGAATTATATATTCAAAATATTAACAGAAAAAAAAACTGTCAATCAGGAATCTACACCTAGCAAAGCTGTCCTCAGTAATATTTTCTTGATAAAATTTGAGGGAGTTCACCACTCCTAGACCTGCCTTACAAGAAACGCTTAAGGGAGTTCAACTAATAAAATTAAAAATGTTAATAACATAAAACCATAAAAAGGTGGAATAAAACTCACAGGTAATTGTAACTATATGGTAGTAAAACAATAAAATACTATATATAGTAAATATATATAATGTAAGATTCTGTAATATGGAATGGTGGTGCATAATTTGCTTACACCTATACATTAAAAGTAAAAAAAGCAAAGTAAAAGATAACTATAAACTCCAAAATTTATGATTGGTTACACAATATAAAAATCATGTAAACTATAGCATCTATAACCTAAAATATGATGGGAGAAGTAAAAGAAAAAGAAACAAAATACCTGAATGGGTGGGTGGGTGGGGGGAAACATGAGCCAACAATATGCTGCCTACAAGACACTCACTTTAGGCTTAATGACATTGAAAGACTGAAAGTAAAGACACAAAAATATTTCAAGCAAATTGTAAAAGGAAGCAGAAATCTCGATATTTGTATCAGACAAATTAGACTAAAGAAAACATGGGGAAAAAAGACAAAGGTCATTATACAATGATAAGGGGATCAAATCCAGCAAGACAATATAACACTTCTAAATGTTTATGTGCCCAACATCAAATGACCTAAATATATAAAGTAAAAACTAAAAGAACTAAAAAACAAAACAAACATCAAAAGAGTACATGTTGTGGATTTTATATTTTTAAGTTTTTATTAAAAATCTATTTAGGTAACTCACAGTGTAATATTAGTTTCAAGTGTACAGCATAGTGATTCAACACTTACAGAAACACCCAGTTCTCATCACAAGTGCACTCCTTAATCCCCATCACCTATTTAACCCAAGACCTACCTATCTCCCATCTGGTAATCATCAATTTGCTCTCTATTGTTAAGAGTCTGTTTCTTGGTTTGCTCTCTCCTTTTCCCCCCTATTATTGTTTATTTTGTTTCTTAAATTCCGCATACCAGTGAAATCACTTGTAATTTGTCTTTCTCTGATTTATTTCACTCAGTATAATACACTCTTATTTCCATCAACGTAGGTATAAGTGGCAAGATTTCATTCTTTATTTATGGTTAACTAATATTTCACTGTATATATACACCGCTTCTTTATCCATTCATCATTCAGTGGACATCTGGGCTCTTTCCATAATTTGGCTCTCATTGATAAAACTGCTATAAACATTGGGGTGCATGTATCAATGAATTGGATAGAAGAGCAATACCTGGATCATAGGGTAGTTCTGTTTAACTTTTTTAGGAATCTCCATACTGTTTTTCAGAGTGGCTACACAAGTTTGAATTCCCACCAAAGGTGTATACAAATAAAAATGAAAACACAAAGGTTCAAAACCTTTAGGAAAAAGCAAAATTGGTCCTCAGAGGGAAGGATATAGCAATACAGACCAACCTCAAGAAGCAAGAAAAATCTCAAATAAACAACCTGATCATACATCTAGAAGAGCTAGAAAAAGAATAGCAAACAAAGCCTAAAGCTGGATAAAGAGGGAAATCATAATGATTAGAGCATAAATAAATTATACAAAAACAATCAAGCAAAAAAAGAATAGATCTATGAAACCAGATGCTGATTCTTTCAAAAAATTATTAACATTGATAAACTTCTGCCAGACTTATCAAAAAGAAATGAGAAAGGACTCAAAAAATAAATTCACTAATGAAAGAGGAGAAATGACAACCAACAACGCAGAAATGTAAACAACTATAAGAGAACATTATGAAAAAGTATATGCCAACATATTGCAAAACATGGAAGAAATGGACAAGTTTCTAGAAACATATCAACTACAAAAACTGGAACAGGAAGAAATAGAAAATTTGAATGGACTGATAACCAGCAATAAAATTGAATCAGTAATCCCAAATCTCCCAACAAATAAAGGTACAGGGTAAGATAGCTTCAAAAGAGAATGATACCAAACATCTAAAGAAGACTTAATACTTGTTCTTCTCAAACTATTCAAAAAAATGCCTTGGAGGGAGGGAGGCAAGATGGCAGAGAAGTAGGGAGCTCCATACATTTTGCTCACCCTCATCTCTCACAGAAAAGTCTTGAAGCCATAGGACACTAAACCGCAGATGTCTGGGAGGAAAAGAGACAGTCCACTAAGAAGACAACCTCATAGGTGCGTAAGTGTGAACTGGGGAAGACAAAAATGGGCCTGGACCTGGAGAAACAGAGGGAGGGGAGGGAACCTCTTAGTGGGGAGCGACCGAGAGTTGAGGGGAAGAGAAACAGCAGCTGAAACTGCTCATAGAACTGTCCCTGGAGAAGAGAAAAACCTCGGCTCAGACTGAGAGTGATCCTATATCTAGCTGTGGTGCTTTGGGCTGGGTGTCCTGGTGCCAGGAGGTGGGCGCCAGGAGAAACTGCTCCGCTGCTCTCTGAGCTCAATCGCCAGATGAGAAGTGGCCCAGCCTGTGGGATTATATTTTGGGAGGTATCAATAAAACCTGTGGACTAAGACCTGGAAACGAAGCAGGGCTTGGGACATAGAACACGGCCCACCTTGGCTACACTCACAGCACAAGGAGATTGGACCTAAGAGAGTGATTTGCAACCCTTGGTTTGAGAAGGGACGGGGGCGCCGCCATTTTTCTCCCCACAACCAACAAGGCAGGACCTCAGGGAGCAGCCGATGGGACTGCAGTGGAGGCTAAGACCTGCCTACACAAAACCACGCCTATCCCCGCTAGAGAGCTGCTTTATTTTAATAGAACCCTGGGCAAGGCCAACATGGATGCACTGACATGATTAATTCTAGATCAATTCTTTCTATTCAGATATGTTTTCCCATGTCTCTTTCATATCCTTCCCCTCTCCTGGACTGGTCATTGGTTTGGTCGTTAAAAGTCACATTAAATCCATTCTCTAAATGTATATTCTACACCTACACCATTACCTTCCTAAAGAGTTAGGATTAATGAGACTATATAGTTTCTGTGAGTAACATTATCTTCATTTCTTTCTCCTAGCATCCTAACATATTCTCCTCTTTCTTTCTCTGAATTAAGCCTCTTAGTCTCTCTGCTTGGTCATTGTCCAATTTCGCTTTCTCAACACCCCTGTAATTTCGCTCTTTGTATATGCCATTCCGTCAACACTGCATACACCTTGTTCTTTATTTGTAGCTGGGAATTCTGGTTTTATGCTTTTAGACTGTCCTTTGTCTTTTGGTTTCTTTTCTTTCTTTTTCTTTTTCCCTTTCAGTTTGCTTGTTTGTTGGATTTGTCTGTACATTTGCCAGTCTTTGTTCCCTGTGTTTTGGTTTAACTGTTTTCTATCTCAGGGCTACCTCAGGAAACAAGCCAAAGTACACATGGCGGAGAGTCCCAAATACCACTATGAGTAGGGAAATAAAGTTACCAAAGTCTTAACAAGACAGACCAAGAGACACCATTTAAAGAACACTTCCTGAATGGACAGGCCCTGGACAGTCAAAGAGCCTTCTTTAATATAGCAGTATTCACAGGTGCATAGCACATAAGAAGCTTTTAAAACTAACAAGAGACAGAAAGCAAGCCAAAATGACAAAATGGAAGAAATCTCCTCCAAAGAAGTCCAGGAAGAAATGACAGCTAAATAACTGCTCAAAACAGATATAAGCAATATAAATGAACAAGCATTTAGAACAATAGTCATAAAATTAATCGCTAGAATTGAAAAAGGCATGGAAGACATCATATTGCTACAAAGACTCTGGAGCTTAAAAACAGTTGTGATGTGGGTGCCTGTGTGGCTCAGTCGGTTAAGCATTCTACTTCGGCTCAATTCACTATCTCACGGTTCGTGGGTTTGAGCCCTGCTTTGGGCTCTGTGCTGACAGCTAGCTCAGAGCCTGGAGCCTGTTTCAGATTCTGTATCTCTCTCTCTCTCTGACCCTCCCCTGTTCATGCCCTTTCTCTCTCTCTCTCTCAGAAATAAATAAAACATAAAATTTTGTTTTTAAAATTAAAAAAATAGTGGTGATGAATTAAAAAAATGCTATAAATGAGGTACACAATAAAATTGAGGCCTCCAATGCATGGATTGAAGACGCAGAGAAGAAAATAGGTGAATTAGAAGACACAATTATAGAAAACGAGAAAGATGAGAAAAAGAGATAAACCGATCCAGCAGCATGAAAGGAGAGTTCGAGAACTAAGTGATACAATCAAATGGAACAATATCCATATCATAGGAATTCCAGAAGAGGAAGAGAGAGGGAAAAGGGCTGAAAGAGAACTTGAACAAATTATAGCGGAAAACTTCCCCAATATGGAGAAGGAAACAGATACTGAAATCCAAGAGGCACAGACAACTCCCCTCAGACGCAATTGGAATCAATCTTCTGCACGACATATGGTGAAACAGGCAAAATATAAGGACAAAGAGAAACTTCTGAAAGCATTTAGAAATAAAAGAACCCTAAGATACAAAGGGAGACCTATCAGTGTAGTTACAGAGCTATCTACTAAAACTTGGCAGGCCAGAAAAGAATGCCAGGAAATCTTCAATGTGTTGACCAGAAAAAATATGCAGCCAAGAATCCCCTATTCAACAAGCCTGTCATTCAGAATAGAAGAGAAAAAAAGTTTTCCCAAATGAACAGAAATTGAAAGAATTCATCACCACTAAACGAGCCCTACAAGAAATTCTAAGGGAAACTCAATGAGGGAAACGTTGAAAGGAACACAATGTACCAGAGACACCACTACAAGCATGAATCCTACAAAGAACACAAAGACTCTAAACTCCTATTTTTCAATAATAACACTGAATGTAAATGGGCAAAATTCTCCAATCAAAGACATAGGGTACCAGAGTGGATAAAAAAACAAAATCCATCTATTTGCTGTCTACAAGAAACTCATTTTAGAATGGAGGAAACCTTCAGATTGAAAGTGAGGGGATGGAGAAATATCTTGCATGCTACTGGAGGTCAAAAGAAAGCTGGAGTAGTTATACTTATATCAGAAAAACCGGGCTTTAACGTAAAGGCAGTAACAAGCGATGAAAAAGGGCATTATATAAAAATTACACGGTCTATACATCAAGAATAGCTAACAATTATTAATGTCTATGCAATCAATTTGTGAGCACCCAAATAAATAAAACAATTAATCACAAACAGAAACAATATTATGGATAAGAATGTGCTAACAGCAGGGAACTTTAATACTCCACTTGTAGCAATTGACAGATCAACTAGACAGAAAATAACTAAAGAAACAAGGGACCAAATGGATTTGAGAGATATATTTAGAATTCTACATCCTGAGGCCATGGAATCCCCTTACTTCTCAAGTGCGCATGGCACATTCTCCAAAATAGATCACCCTGGGTCATAAAGCCCCCTTCAACTAATAAAAAAGAACTGAGATCATACGACGCACACTTTCAGATCACAATGCTATGACACTTGAAATCAATTACAGGAAAAAAGCCTGGAAAACCTCTAAAAACGTGGAGATTAAAGAACAACCTACTAAAGAATGAATGAGCCCATCAGGCAATTAGAGAAGAAACTAAAACATATGTGTGAACAAATGAAAATGAAAACAGAACAATCCAAATTCTATGAGATGCAGAAAGGCCTGTCTTAAGTGGAAAGTACATTGCACTCCAGGCCTATTTCAAGAAATTAGAAAAAACGCAAGCCCAAATGCTAACAGCTCACCTAAAGTGACTAGAGGCAGAGCAACAAGAACGCCCTAACCGCAGTAGAAGAAGAGAAATAGTAAAAATCAGAGCAGAAATAAACAACATAGAGACCAAAGAAACATTTGAACAGATCCATGAAACCAAGAGTTGGTTTTTTGAAGAAATAAACAAAATTGACAAACCTCTAGCCAGGCTTCTCAAAAAGAAGAGAGAGAGCACCCAAATAGACAAAATCATGAATGAAAATGAACTTATTACAACCAACCCATCAGAAATACAAGCAATTCTCAGGGAATACTATGAAAAATTATATGCCAACAAATTGGACAACTTAGAAAAAACGGACAGATGCCTAAACACACACTCAATACCAAAATTCACACAGGAAGAGATAGAAAATCCGAGCAGACCCATAACTAGTGAAGAAATCGAATCAGTGATCAAAAATCTCACAGAAAATAAAAGTCCTGGACCTGATGGATTCCCTGGGGAATTCTACCAGATGTTTAAAACAGAATTAATACCCATTCTTCTCAAGATATTCCAAAAAATAGAAAGCAAAGGAAAACTCCCGGACTCATTTTATGAAGCCAGCATCACTCAGATTCCCAAGCCAGACAGAGAGCCAGCAAAAAAAAGAGAACTACAGGCCAATATCCTTGATGAATATGGATGCAGAAATCCTCAACAAAATCCTTGCAAATCGAATCCAACAGCACATAAAAATAATTATCCACCAAGATGAAGAGGGATTCTTTCCTGGGTTACAGAGCTGGTTAAACATTAGCAAATCAATCAAAGTGATACTTCACATCAACAAAAGAAAAGATAAAAACCATATGATCCTGTCGATAGATGCAGAAAAATCATTTGACAAAATACAGCATCTCTTCTTAATAAAGACCCTCGAGAAAGTCGGGATAGAAGGAACTTATTTCAACATCATAAAAGCCATATATGAGAAGAAATCAGCTAACATATTCCAAATGGGGAAAAACTGAGAGCTTTCCCTCTGAGATCAGGAACACGACAGTGATGTCCACTCTCGCCACTGTTGTTTAACATAGTGCTGGAAATCCTAGCATCAGCCAGCAGACAACAAAAGGAAATCAAAGGCATCAGAATTGGAAAAGAAGAAGTCAAACTTTCACTTGTCGGAGACGACATGATACTCTACATAGAAAACCCGACAGACTACACCAGAATCCTAATAGGACCGATCGAGAAATTCAGCAAAGTTGCAGAGTACAAAATCGAAGTGCAGAAATCGGTTGCATTTTTATACACCAACAATGAAGGAACAAAAAGAAAAATCAAGAAAGTGATCTCATTCACAATAGCACAAAAAACTATAAAGTACCGAGGAATAAACCTAACCAAGGCTATCAGAGATCTGTATGACGAAAACTATAGAAAACTTATGAAAGAAATTGAAGAAAACACAAAGAAATGGAAGAACATTCCATGCTCATGGATTGGAAGAATAAATATAGTTAAAATGTCATTACTACCCAAAGCAATCTACACATTCAATGTAATCCCAATAAAAATTGCACCAGCATACTTCTCAAACTAGAACACACTTTCCTAAAATTTGTATGGAACCACAAAAGACCCAGAATAGCCAAAGTAATACTAAAGAAGATAACCAAAATGAGAGGCATCACCATCCCAGACTTTAGCCTCTACTACAAAGCTGTCATCATCAAGACAGTATGGTATTGGCACAAAAACAGACACATAGACCAATGGAACAGAATTGAGAACTTAGAAGTGGACCCAAAGGTATACAGCCAACTAATCTTTGACAAAACAGGATAGAGTATCCAATGGAAAAAAGACAGCCTCTTTAACAGATGGTGCTGGGAGAACTGGACAGCAACATGCAGAAGAATGAAACTAGATCATTTTCTCACACCATGCACAAAAATAAACTCAAAATGGATAAAGGACCTGAACGTGAGACAGGAAACCATCAAAACCCTAGAGGAGAGAGCGGGAAATAACCTCCTTGGCCTCCAGCGCAGCAATTTCTTACTTGACACATCCCCAAAAGCAAAAGAATCAAGAGCAAAAATAAACTGTTGGGACCTCATCAAGATTAAAAGCTTCCGCACAGCATAGGAGACAATCCATAAAACTCATAGGCAACCAACGGAATGGGAAAAGATAGTTGCAAATGACATATCAGAGAAAGGGTTGATATCCAAAATCTATAAGGAACTCACCAGACTCCACACCCGAAAAACAAACAACCCAGTGAAGAAATGGGCAGAAGACATGAACAGACACTTCTCCAAAGACGACATCCAGATGGCCAACAGACACATGAAACGATGCTCAGCATCCCTCCTCATCAGGGAAATACAAATCTAAACTGCACTGAGATATCACCTCACGCCAGTCAGAGTGGCTAAAATGAGCAAATCAGAGAACTCTAATTGCTGGCGAGGATGTGGAGAAACGGGCACCCTTCTACATTGTTGGTGGGAATGGAACCTGGTTCAGCCCCTCTGCAAGACAGTGTGGAGGTTCCTCAAAAAGTTAACACTAGAACTCCCCTATGAACCAGCAATAGCACTGCTGGGAATTTACCCAAGGGATATAGGAGTACTGATGCATAGGAGCACATGGACCACAATGTTTATAGCAGCACTCTCAACAATAGCCAAAACATGGAAAGAGGCTATGTGTCCATCAACGGATGAATGGATCCAGAAGATGTGGTTCATCTATACAGTGGAATACTACATGGCAATGAGAAAGAATGAAATCTGGCCATGTGTAGCAACATGGATGGAATTAGATGGTGTTATGCTGAGCGAAATAAGTCAAGCAGAAAAGGACAAATACCATATGTTTGCACGTATAGGAGGATTAGAAGAAAGTTAATGGAGGACCATGGGGGAGAAGAAGGGGGGGAATACTGGGGGAAGGGGAGAGATGCAAACCATGAGAGACTCTTGAATGCTGAGAACTAACTAAAGACTGATGGGTGTGATGGGGCAGGGGGGAGATGGGCATGGAGGGGGGCACTTGTGGGGATGAGCACCGGCGTAGTATGGAAATCAACTTGACAATAAACTATTTGTAAATAAATAAATAAGTAAATAAATAAATAAATAAATAAAACGAAAAAGGATATGCCAACAAACTGGACAACTTACAATAATACACAAATTCCTAAACACACACTCACTAACAAAGTTCACATGGGAAGGGATAGACAATCTGAACAAATCCATAACTAGTGAAGAAATTGAACCAGTTAACAAAAATATCCCGAACAAATAAGAGCACTGGGCCAGATGGCTTCCTTGGGGAATTTTAGCAGACATTGTGAACAGAGTTAATATCCATTCTTCTCAAGCAATTCCAAAAAGTAGAAATGGAAGGAAAACTTCCGTACTCATTCTACGAATCCAACATCACCTTGATTCCCAAGCCAGACAGAGGCCCATCAAAAAGAGAATATTCATCAAGGCCAATATCCTGGATGAATACGGATGCATAAGTCTCACCGAGACACATGCAATTCGAATTTGACAGCACATAAAAAGAATTATCCACCATGATCAAGTGGGATTCATTCCTGGGTTACAGAGCTGGTTCAATATTCGCAGATCAATCAATGTGATATATCACATTAACAAAAGGAAAAAAAAAACATATGATCCTGTAGATAGACGCAGAAAAAGCATGTGACAAAATACATAATCGCTTCTTAATAAAGACCTTTGAGAAAGTCAGGATTAAACATTTCATAAAAGCCATCTATGAGAAGCCCTCAGCTAATATCATCTTCACTGGGGAAAAACTGAGAGCTTTCCCCCTGACATCAAGAATACGACAGGGATGTCCTCTCTCACCACTGTTGTTTAACATAGTGCTGGAAGTTCTAGCATTAGCAGTCAGACAACAAAAGGAAATAAAACGCATCAGAAATGGCAAAGAAGAATTTCAATTTTCACTTTTCGCAGACGACATGATACTCTACAAGGAAAACCCTACACCCTCTACCAGAATCCTACTAGAACTGATCCATGAATTCTGCAAAGACACAGGGTACAAAATCAATGTACAGAAATCGGTTGCATTTTTATACACCAATAATGAAGCAACAGAAAGAGAAATCAAGAAACTGACCCATTCAGAATTGCACACAAAATCATAAGATATCTAGGAATAAATGTAACCAAAGATATAAGAGATCTGTATGATGAAAACTACAGAAAAGTTATGAAGGAAATTGAATAAGACACAAAGAAATGGAAAAACATTCCATGTTCATGGATCGGTAGAATAAATATTGTTAAAATGTCAATACTCCCCAAAGCAGTCTATACATTCAATGCAATCCCAATCAAAATTTCACCAGCATTCTTCTAAAAACTAGAAAAAACTGTCTTAAAATTTGTGTGAAAGCAAAAGAGACTCTTAATAGCCAAAGTAATATTGAAGAAGAAAACCAAAACGGGAGACATCTTCATCCCAGACTTGAGACTCTTAACTACAAAGCTGTAATCATCAAGACAATACGGTATTGACACAAAAAGAGATACATAGACCAATGGAATACATTACAAAACTCAGGATTGGACCCACAAGTTTATGGCCAACTAATCTTTGACAAAGCAGAAAAGAGTATCAAATGGAAAAAAGACAGCTTCTTTAACAGATGGTGCTGGGAGAACCGGACAGCAACATTCAGAACAATGAAACTAGACCACTTTCTTACACCAAACAACAAAAATAAACTCAAATTGGATGAAGGACCTGAACGTGAGACAGGAAACCATCAAAACCCTAGAGGATAAGGCAGGATATAACCTCCTTGACCTCAATCGCAGCAATTTCTTACTCGACACATCTCCAAAGGCAAGGGAATCAAGAGCAGAAATGAACTATTGGGACCTCATCAAGGTAGAAGGCTTATGAATGGCAAAGGAAACAATCAATAATACTAATAGGCAACTGACAGAATGGGAAAAGATAGTTACAAATGACATATCAGATATAGGGTTCGTCTTCAAAATCTATAAGGAACTCACCAAACTCCACAGCTGAAAAACAAATAGAAGAAATGGGTAGAAGACAAAAACAGACACTTGTCCAAAGAGGACATTCAGGTGGCCAACAGACACATGAAACGATGCTCAGCTTCCCTCCTCATCAGGGAAATACAAATCAAAACCACATTGAGATACCACCTCATGTCGGTCAGAGTGGCTAAAATGAACAAATTAGGAGACGATAGATGCAGGCAAGGATGTGGAGAAATGAGCACCCTCTTACACCGTTGGTGGGAATGTAATCTCGTGCAGCCCCTCTGGAAGACAGTGTGGAGGTTCCTCAAAGAGTACCAATAAAACTCCTCTATGACCCAGAAATAGCACTGCTAGGAATTTACCCAAGAGATACAGGAATGCTGATGCATAGGGCCACTTGTACCCCAATGTTCACAGCAGCACTTTCAACTATAGCCAAATCATGGAAAGAGCCAAAATGTCCATCAACTGACGAATGGACCAAGAAGATGTGGTTTATGTATACAATGGAATACTACATGGCAATGAGAAAGAATGAAATATGGCCATTTGTAGAAACATAGATGGAAGTTGAGGGTGTTATGCTGAGCAAAATAAGTCAGGCAGAGAAAGACAGATACCATACGTTTTCACGTATAGGTGGATCAGGAGAAACTTAATGGAGTACCATGGGGGAGGAGAAGGGGAGAAATAATTAGGGAAAAGGAGGGAGGCAAACCATGAGAGGCTCTTGAATACTGAGAACAAATTGAGGGCTGATGGGAGTGGGGAAGAGGGGAAAGGGGGTGATGGGCATGGAGGCGAGCACCTGTTGGGATGAGTACTGTGTGTTATATGGAAACCAAGTTGACAATAAAGTATGAAAGAAAAAAAAAGAATGAATAAATGTTAAGAAAAAAACAGAAATGGAAGGAAAGATTTAAAATTCATTTTATGAAGTCAGTATTACCCTGATAACAAAAGTGAATAAATAGTCCACTAAAAAAGAGAAGAACTGGCCAGTATCCCTGATGAACATGGATACTTAAATTCTTAATAAAATACTAGGAAAACAAAAAGAACAATTCATTTAAAAATAATGCACCACAATCTAGTGGGATTTATTTCTCCACTGAAAGGGTGGTTCAATATTCACCTCAAAAGATGCAGAAAAAGCATTTGACAAAATATTGCATCTATTTTTGATTAAAAAAAAAACTCAACAAGCGAGCTTATAGAGAACATACTCAACATAATATATGCCATATACCATAAACACACAACTAATATCATCCTCAATTGGGAAATACTGAAAGCTTTTCCTCTAAAGTCAGGCATAAGACAGAGATGCCCACTCACACCACTGTGTTTAACATAATACTGGAAATTCTAGCCACAACAATCTGACAACAGAAAGAAATAAAATGCATCCAATTGGCAGGGAGGAAGCCAAACTTTCACTATTTGGAGATGACATGATACTCTATTTAGAAAATGTGAAAGACTCCACCAAAAATTTGCTAGAAATGATACATGAATTCAATCATGTTGTAGGATACAAAATCAACGTATAGAAATATGTTTCATTTATATATTAATAATGAAACAGCAGAAATACAGTCTGAGGAATTGATACTACTTTCAACTGCACCCTAAACCAAAAGATACCTAGGAATAACCTTACCCTGAGAGTTAAAGATCTGTACTCTGGAAAGCATAAAACAATCATGAAAGAAACTGAAGATGACACAAAGAAATGGAAAAGTATTCCATGCTCATGGATTGGAAGAACAAATACTGTGAAAATGTCTATACTATTCAAAGCAGTCTACACACTGAATGTAATACCTTTCAAAATATCAGTAGCATTTTTCACAGAGGTAGAACAAACAATCCTGATATTTGTATGGAGCTACAAAATATTTTGAATAGCCAAAGTAACTTTGAAAAAGAAAAGCAAAGTTAAAGTCATCACAATTCCAGGCTCTAGTCATATTACAGAGCTGTAATGATCAAAGCACAATGGTACTGGCACAAAAACAGACATATATAGATCAATAGAACATAATGGAAAACCCAAAATGAACCCACAGCTAAATGGTCAATTACTCTTCAACGAAGCAGGAAAGAATATCCAATGGAAAAAAGACAGTGTCTTCAACAAATGGTGTTGGGAAATCTTGACAGGAACATGCAAAACAATGAAAATTGACCACTTTCTTACACCATACACAAAAATAAATTCAAAATAGATGAAAGACCTAAATGTGAGACAGGAAACCGTCAAATTCCTGAAGGAAAACACAGGCAGTAACCTCTTTCCCATCAGCAATAGCAACCTCTTACTAGATACATCTCCTGAGGCAAGGGAAGCAAAAGCAAACATGAACCATTGGGACTTCATATAGACAAAAATCTTCAGCATTGCTAAGGAACAATCAACAAAATTAAAAGGAAACTACAGAATTGGAGAAGATATTTACAAACAACATATCTGATAAAGGGTTAGTATCCAAAAAGTATAAAGAATTTATAACAATGAACAACCAACAAACATAATCCAGTCAAAAATGGACAGAAGACATGAATAGACTTTTTTAAATTAAAAAAAAATTAATGTTTTATTTATTTCTGAGAGAGAGAGAGAGAGAGAGAGAGAGAGAACGTGAGCAGGGGAGGGTCAGAGAGAGAAGCAGATACAGAATCCTAAACAAGCTCCAGGCTATGAGCTGGCTGTCAGCACAGAGCCCAATGCGTGGCCTGAACCCACGAACCGTGAGATCAAGACCTGAGCCAAAGTCGGACGCTCAACCGACTAAGCCACCCAGGTGCCCCTAGACATTTTTTCAAAGAAGTCATCCAGATGGCCAACAGACACATATCATTCATCATTAGAGAAATAGAAATCAAAACTACAGTGAGATACCTTCTCACACTTATCAGAAAGGCTAAACTTAACAACTCGGAACAACAGGTGTTGAGGAGGATGTGGAGAAAGGGGAACTCTGTTACACTGCTGGTGGGCATGCAAACTGATGCAGGCAGCCTGGAAAACAGTATGGAAGTCCCTCAAAAAGTTAAAAATAGAATTATGCTAATATCCAGCAATTGCACTATTAGGTATTTAACTAAAGGATACAAAAATATGGATTTGAAGGGGTACATTTACCCCAATATTTATAGCAGCATTATCAACAGTAGCCAAATTATGGGAAAAGCCTAAATGTCCATCGACTGATGAATGGGTAAAGGATGTGTGGTATATACATACAATGGAATATTCTTCAGCCATAAAAAGAATGAAATATTTCCATTTGCCATGATGTAGTCAGTGAAAAACAAATAATACCGTATGATTTCACTCATATATGGAATTTAAGAAAAAAACAAATGATCATGGGGAAAAGGAGTTAGGCAAACAATAAAATAGTCTCTTAACTACAGAGAACAAACTGAGGGTTGCCAGAGTGAAGGTTAGTGGGGGGGGGGGATGGGTTAAGTTGCCAATGAGTATTAAGGAGGGCACTTGTGGTGGTGATTATTGGGTTTTGTATGTAAATGATCAATCAGTAAGTTCTACAACTGAAACTAATATTACACTGTATGCTAACTGGAATTTAAATAAAAACTTGAAATTACCAAAAATAAGCTTTATATAAAATGAAATAAACTGTCCTCTGAAGAAAAAAAAATGGAACTATAGTATCCTAATATAGTCACACCCTGACAGTTTCCTTACTACCACTTCCAATCTTAATATAGCACTCCTAAGAGGTTCCAAAACAGAGCTAATTTAAACTTTTCAGCATCCTCTAAGATTCCCTCAATTTATTCTCATTCATCTAGATAGCTTGGAACTAAACTATCTTCCAGGAATAGGACCTCACCTTGAAGATAACCTGGTGTAACAGGAAGAAGAGGCAGATATGTCTGTTATATAGTCCTAAAGTCAAAAACTAATGAAAATTGCTTGCTTATAGTTTCATAGCTAGGAAGTTGCCAATATGTCCATAGGTTCTATTTTTCTATGTCCTCACCTAACAGTAATATATCTTGGTAACAGAACTTCCTCTGAATTTTAGAAAATAACTACCATGGACTGAATGCTTGTGTCCTAGCTGAATTAATATGTTGAAATTTAATTGCCAGTGTGATGATGTTTGGAGGATGGGCTTTTGAGAGGTGATTAGGTCATGAGAATGGGGCCTTCATAAATGGGATTAGTGTCCTTATAATAGAAAACCCAGAGAGCTCTCCTGCCCCTTCTGCCAAATGTGGACACAGTAAGAAGGCAGTTATCAATTAGGAAGTAGCCCTTTACCAGATACCAGCTCTTTGTCAGCACCTTGATCTTGGGCTTCCTAGCCACCAAACTTGTGAGAAATAAGTGTTTGTTGTTTAGTCCTCCTAGTTATACCATCTCAAATGGACTAATACGTTTACATGGACTACACTTCCCCAGGCTGCTTTGATTTCCCCAAATCTCAACTATAAAAGAAAGGTGGGGCAAAGCAATGCCCCAAGGGTTCTCTGCAAACAAACCTTGCTATACAGTCTAAGGTCAAGTTGGAGGAAGTGTGGTATAATATAAATAAGTGTACAATATGGTACATTTGATGGCTAATCCCCAGTCTTCTTTCAGTAAGCACTATGCATATTTCTTCTTCAACTACCCTGTGATATCTGTGGGCTTTGAAATATTTTACTTGAATGTAAAGAAGACCTGGACTAGCAAATTTTCAATAATTTTCCAACTACAATGTCATAAGTATAGACAGTTTATGTACCAGGCAATGTACAAGTAGCCTTGCACTGATTGTGACATAATCATGTCACAGCTTTCCTGTGAAATAGATGTTACTAACCACATTATATAAGTGAGGAAACTGTTACTAAGAGAAGTTATGTCAGTTGTCTGAGGTCACAAGAGTAGAAAGTGGCAGAACCTAGATTTGAATCCAGGCCTATCAGGCTCTAATACAATGCTTTTCATTGTTATGTCAGACTGCCTTTCTTTAAAGAGATTACTATTCCAAAAAGTTGTCAAGCTTTATTCTTTTTAAGAGGTTTTTTTTTTTAATATAAAACAAATTTAATTATTTTAAGCATTCTGTCAGGAAAAAATATAGATTATAAAAAGATAAAACATATGAGGCTTCTGGGCCAGTTAAGTGTTTGACTTCGCCTCAGGTCAAGATCTGGTGGTCCACGAGTTCAAGCCCCACATCAGGCTCTGTGCTGACAGCTCAGAGCCTGGAGCTGGCTTCTGATTCTGTGTCTCCAGCTCTCTCTGCCCCTCTCCGGCTTGCATTCTCTCTCTCTCTCTTTCTCTCAAAAATAAACATTATTCTTTTCTTTATTAAAAAAGGCAAAACATAGGTTAACATTTTAAAGGAAGTTGTTGGCTTGAGAAAAAAATAAAAATTAATCTGTACTTTCAGGCTTCCAAATATTCTACACAGTTGAAATCATTAGGCTGTATGGTAAGACAGAGAAACAAAATAACCTCATGATATATTTCTTACTTGGAATACTGGTTCTATAATGTACTTACTGGCTATGACCCTGGATAAGTTAGCAAAAGATATATAAAATACCTATATGTTCAGAGTGGGCTATATGTCCAGATTTAAACAGATCAGGTATATAAACTGACTGATGATGCCTGGTATGTGGAAGACTTTCAACAGATTGTAAATATTATTTTTATTGCTATTAATAAGAACAACACTACTGGGGTAAAGAAATATAGAAGAGAAGGTAAATTAAAGCTGGTCTGGGGAATGATCTTAATAGTATGACTAAATGTTACTTTAAGTATGCATTAGGAAAGAACAAACACAGAAAAATGAGTAGATTCTCAATAGTAAGTGAATACTAATGATGATAATACAGTTCTCTTCTGTTAGGGGTAGGTGGCAGAGAGATTCTTCCTATACTCTGTTACTGCTTTTAATTTTGAAGTAGGGAGCTATAAGATGGAGAGAGTTAGGAGAAGTCGGTTTCTTATATTGGTTGAGAATAGCCTGTAAGCATCTCAAGTCCAGATTTTTTTTTCACAAATAGTTTATTGTCAAATTAGTTTCCACATAACACTCAGTGCTCATCCCCACAAGTGCCCTCCTCCATGCCCATCCCTCTTCCCCCCCACATCCATCAATCCTCAGTTTTTGTCAGCATTCAAGAGTCTCTCATGGTTTGCCTCTCTCCATTTCCCCCACCATTTCCGCCCTTCTTCTCCACCTTGTTCCTCCGTCAAGTTCCACCTAATCCTCCGATACATGCAAACATATGATATTTGTCCTTCTCTGCCTGACTTATTTCGCATAGCATAACACCCT